>NC_024899.1:0-197308 GCF_000280035.1 Encephalitozoon romaleae SJ-2008
ACCCACCCAATCAAACTATCCAACACTAATATATTTGAAAATCGCTTGCAACACCCGTTCCTCCTTCCCTTCAAATCAATCGAGTTGCCAATAATCTCTAGGCAAGAACGTCCTGTCCATGCATTTATTGTCTGCCTATCTGATTCCTAGCCGTGCAGGATTGTTACTATTCCCATAACCCCCTACCACCCCATCCGCTATACTCACCAGATTCCTCAAAAACTCAAAAGCTCTGCTCGGGTGTGTTCACATCACCTCCTCTCTTTGGCCGATGGGACATGACACAAATAGATGGCAGGCAATCAGCAGAGGGACTATGAAAAAAGAAAGGGTATGCTAGAAAATACGGCAGGCAGTTTTCCAGCATTGTCTGGATTTGAAAAGAACGTTGTGATAGCAACCACATTGTTCAAGGACCACGGAACCCAGGTCGGGGTCATAGAAGCAGGAGTAGGTCATATACTGGATACTACAAATGTGTTTTCCGAGGAGAGTGTCATTACATCTGTGCCGACAGCTATCTCTGTAGACCACTCAGAGATCTTGGGAGAAACAGTCGAGGATATAGTCGAGCACAGATACGCCTTGGGAGAAAACGAAGGCTCATGTTTGTGGGTCCCCAGTCTTCAGAAGGCTTAATCAAGATGATCAATGGGAGGATCAGGGTTCTGGTATCGGGCCTGTTTATCATGTCGAAAGGACCTGTAAAAGCATTTCCAATGAAACCAATTTAGATGCGAGATCAAGGGGCTGGATGGGGAGGCGACAAATCAGATAAAGATCGAGCATTTTCCTCTTCTCGGAGACCGTCAAAGAGAGGTTGACCTTCCTACAGCAATATGCATATTTCTATATACAATCTCAGAACACTTCAAGGAAAGCGTCCAGGATCAAGCCATCAGATTCATTGTTGACGGGTGGGGAGGCTCGACTTCCAGGACGCCTTGAAAGGCTAGATGACGTGCACAACATTCACAAGGGGGTAGGGGAAAGGATTCCGCTATCGGATGAACGGGAGTTAGATATATATCGATCATAGCGGATGGGGCTCACAACGTAGGGGGATGCACGAACTGACTAGGTCTGTTAAGAAGATGGAGAGTCCAGGAACCAATATGTGCTGGATCATTGGAAGACCATGGGTGAAAGACGGTTCTACCTTGTAGAGTTTAAAGGGCCTGTGTCCATGGAATGGGTGAAGCATGCTCCTCATCCAAAGCTAAGAAAGACCTTTACTGAACTCTTGCATGAGAAAGAAGGTGAACATGAAGTGAACAGTAGCATGATTAAAGAAGGAGTTTTTATTGTAGAGTGTATGAGCTTGGAAGAAGCACTTGTGGATTGTATCAAAGAGAAGCGAAAAGGACAATCATTATCATCACGGGGTCGTTTTACTTGGTATCGGACTTCTACTGACTGAGGGAAACAGCTAAGGATCTAAGCCATTGCTACTGAGCAAGCCATGAAACCTTACAACTGAGGCATTCGGGAGTAGAACTTTGCAATGCGGTTCAGATTGCTCAGGCCGACTGTCCTCCCCTCCCTCTGCGGAATGTACGCTATGTAAGCTTCCCCCACAAAAGGAGAGTGGTGGTGGGAGCAGATCGACTTGATGGGGATTGGGCCACGGAAAAGTAGATCCCCATAGCCCCGGGTGTTATCGAAGGTGGTGATCCGTGGAGGAGGCGCATAGAAGGAGGCTGCAATGTCGCTGACCCATAGCCTGGAAACTCTGAGTGGCGTGTCCACGGTGTGCAGGCACTCTTGTAATCGATCCCAAGAGCCTCCATGAAGGCACCATAAGCCTTTGAGGCCCATTCGATCATCTAGCTTTTTCCTTTTCTGACAAGGGCTCTTTGTTCTTGAAAGCGATGAAAATGCTTGCATGGGCCTCCAGTTGAATTTCCGTTTTCTTTTAGTATGTTCGTGATCAAACCCCGAGTAGCTCTAGGTTTAATAGAACAGAAATGGATGATTACTAGAATGGTCTCCTCAAACCCATGCTACTACTTCCAGATAAGGCAATAACGATCTGGTTCTAGAGTAGAACGAATTCTGAACGTCCCTTCAAATATAGTTGTGGCCTATCTGTATATTCACAGGCATATAGCCCCTGCCTATTCATGTATCTAATAAGATTACTCTCCACTATCTAAACAAATGGGAATATAAAGATTATACATAGATACCCTCTTAGATTAAGTAGGATTTAATTTCCTATTCGATACCCATATTGTCTCTCTAAGCTTATAAACTACACAATACACGTTTCTTTCCAGGACACCAATACTCAATGCCCCATAAATGGTACACCAGCTTCAAGTTCGCAGTACCATTTTCTTAACATAAGATACAGCCCCCTATGATAATGAATAAACCCATTTCAGCATCATAAGATATGATGTGCATCAGGTCATTCATATTCTCCTAATGGTCTTGGTCCTCAGAAGACCTGAAACCCCTTTCCACCTTCTCTTCATTATTGCTTCTCTTTCACCAACCCAATGGCCTTTGTTTACTACCCCAGAGAACAAAATACATACACAGAATAACCAACAGAATGGCATACAGATTCCAGATAATGCCCCAACCTTTCACTCTCTTAACAGCATTTCTAATGACCTGTTTAGTGGAGTAAAAGATTTCTCTAAGAATACCGGGATTAAGAATCCCTCTAAGATCATCAATCATCTTCTTTAAATCCGCCAACCTGAAAGAGGAGTCATCCACTGATTTTATTAAGTCCTTGAATTGGTCATAATACTCAGGATGGCTTCTATATCCACTGATATAGTCTTTAAATTTCTCTAAAGTTTTACTTACAAGGGTAATTGTAGGATTGATATCCTTCTTTATCTTGTCAAGAAGCCTCTGGGCCTTTCGCTCCCGAAGGCCAGAAGGAAGGTAGTTAACAAGTTGCTGTAAAGCATCCAGCTCCTTTTCAATTGAACTCAAGATTGTAAGATAGCCCTCTCTAATGAGCTTATAGTTCCATTGCTCAAGATTCTCGAGACTTTTTTCTACAACTCTCTTGTAAAAATTCCTGCAGTTATTTAAGAAGAAGCCAATGGTATCCACTTCTCTTTTCTTAGTGACTGTCTTCTGAAACAACGATTTCAGCCGTAACCTTCCTATCCGCAGAAATGTACGGAGCAATCTTCTCAAGTGCTATGGTAAGGTCTTCAAGTTTTCCAGAATATTCAAGATCCAGTAAGACATGAATTTTACCAAAAAACCCTCTGGTACTTGGCCTTCGTTGTTAAAAAGAAATAGAAAAGTATTGTATAAAGACCCCTTTGTATCATTTAGTATAACTTTAGCATTATCAATAGCAGTGATGGCCTCTTTATTCTTAGGATTACTGCAATCAGTTTCGGTCCGGTGAAAGGAAAGCTCTTGAAGAACAACACTACAATCATTAAAACCATCATAAAACTCGACGACTAAATTTTTTAAATCACTTTCACAACTCAACCTGACTTCACTGTTATTACTGACCAAAATCTGAAGTTTCTGGATTACATCCTGGTCCATGCTTATGGATAATTACCTAAATTGACTTATATAAGACATCATTTCTATATAGGGCAAATCCCAAATCTGATCTAGAATGTGTATTGGAGCTATGATTGGAGTACTCTGTCTTTTTTTGTGTATGAGACTATGGAATGGTTTGGATGTGCGGTTGTACGAGCTAGTGAGACTTCTAAAGTCCTGCTCAAATAGAGTAGGAAAACAACATAAATTAATTCAATTTAATATCTAATATAAGTGAAGGTATAAATATAATTTTTTTTAGAGAGATATGGAGGGATGGAGGATTGTAACGTATCTGCTAGCTGTTGCTGCACAGTCTATGGAGCCTAGTGAAGGGAGGTTTATGAATGTAGATAAGGCTGAGGTATTAATGGAGAGACACGATGCAAGGATCGGTGGGCCTATGGATCTTAGGCTTGGAATAATGGGATGAGAGCTGGATGTAGGAAAAAATGCCCTTGTAGGCTTCCCTAATGGACAGGTTCCACTGACCCGAGACAGGTTTAGGATAGGAAGTGGGCGGTCAATCTACGAAGAGATAAGCAATCCAGAATATGAAGGAGTGAGAATTGAGCTTCTTGCAGCCCTGATGGGACTGTCACTTGGGTCGAAGGTAGGGGAAGAATGGAGATTTGATGATGATGGAAGAGCATCATCGGTTGTGGTCACTATAGGAGGAAATGACGAGAGGATCAAGAAAGGACTAGGGATATCGATCACGGCCAGGATAAACTCAAGGATTCTCAGATTTATCAGAGACATCACAAGCTACTTCGACACAGAGTATGAACGTTCTGGATACATAGACTCTGAGTTACTTCCGCTGCACATGACCTTAGCTAAGGTCCTTGGGGATGATGAGGAGAAGTGGCAGAGGTTTTTCTTAATAGGACGAGAGGGGATAGAGGGGAATGAGGCGGCCATGAAGAGATGTTTTAGTACAGAGAAGAGTGATGAGGAGAATGAAAGTGATAGGGCGAAGAGGGAGATAGAGGTTCTATGCAAGCTATATAAAACTAAGGGCTTTAATATAGGAAAGTTAGCGGAGGAGAATCTCTTTACAGTTATATTTATGGGATTGGACAATAAGAAAGGCAGAATGAAGGCTGCAAGGATGCTCTGCAGGTATTTAAAGGAGCAGAATGGAACAGGTCGCAAGAGGAAGCAAGAGGCGAGGATGTTGATGAAGAACATCCTCAGGGAGGCACGTAGGAGAAGTGGCAAAGAATGGAAAAGGATGGTCCGGGTGGTCAGTTCATATGGGATACTAGGTGTCGTCCCTTGTGAGGTTGGGCTTTCAGCTGTGGAAGCTGAGGTCAGAATATACGAAAGCGTTGGGAAAGGAGAGGACTGCAACTATATACTTGAGGGGTTTATCAAGGGGCTACGCAATGAATGGAACTGCAAAGGTGATGAAGACAGGGGCTCTGTTTGGAAGAAAGGGGTGGGTATGGTGGTAAGGCTGGCAAATATCTGTGGAGATGTTAATGTATACCACGTTTTGAAAAGAGAGGAGGTGAGACTTGGGGTTGCAGACGATCTATGGAAGTCCCGACATGAAGGAGGCAAGATGATTGAGGACATGATGAAGAATGTGGTTGATAACATGTCTTTGAAAGGTGGGACGAGTGTGGAGTATGTAAAGAAGCTTCTGAACAGCACAAAGAGCAAGTCCATTCAAAAGGAACACTTGAACTTCTACACTGTAAGAAACAATGGGATCAAGCTTGCACACAGGATATACAAGGAAGGGTTTATCCCTGATGTGATCTATGTTGCAGTGCGGGGCGGGACCTATCTTGGGAATGTGATAAGTGGGTACTTCAATGCTGTGTGTGGGCGTAAGATACTGTATGCTGTAGTGTCTGCACACTCTTATACGGATATAGGAGAAAATGGAAATATCCAGATAAATGGGTGGACTCACCATCCTTCGAACCTGAAGGAGGGAGAGAAGGTTCTGCTTGTCGATGACATCTTTGACTCGGGGAAGACAATCAACTGTTTGTCTGAGATTATTCTAAATGAAGGGATTCCACGAAGCGACTTGAAGATAGCTGTGCATGACTACAAGTACTTCCCTGAGAATGGAAAGAAGCAGGGCATTTGTCCTGACTACTGGTGCCGCAGACAGGATGTATCTGTGTGGGAAGGGCCGCGATGGATTGAGTACATGTTCTATGAGCTGATAGGGACCTCTGAAGAAGAGTTTGAGGAGAACTACTACACCCAGGATCCTGAACTGAGGGATGCCGTGAATGAGATAATAAAATGACGGCATGTCTATCAAGGTAGGTCTTGTGATGGGGCTCGTGAGGAATACAACTGCATAAGGGACACCAACATGATACCGAACCTGTCTTTAATTAAAGGGTCTAATTTAACGCAGCTCTAGCCAATTTCCCTCATCATGCCAGCTATATGACTCTATTCATGTATTTTTCTCACTCCGATTAGGTTTTATTTTCTTCTATATAAAAGATATAGTAAATCCCCTAATAATATTTCTGATATCTACAAGGTTCCTCTACAACAAGCATTGGAATATGCATCAAAAGTTTTATTCAAAAATAAAAATATGTTGTTGTAGATCTTCTTCTACCTCTTCTTTGATCTGGAAAATCAAAAAAACCGAAATTCCCAAATCCTCTGAATATTTCCTGGAATGGATCGTTCCCAAAGCCTGCTGCAGCTTGCTGAGGATTATCGGGGTCTATTCCCTTATCATACATCTCTCGCTTCTTCTTGTCTCTAAGCACTCCAAAAGCCTTATTAAGCTTTTTGAAATTTTCTTCCCATTCCTTTTCTTCTTGTGGATTCTTTTTCTTTTTTTTATTCTCAACAACTAACTTCCGATATGCCTTTTTTATTTCCTTTTCATCAGGTCTTTCACCTTCCTTGAATCCAAGTGTTTTGTAATATCCTAGGAAGTCTCCTTTATTTCTGGGCATCCCACCGTAGTTTTCTTCTGTATATCCACGCCTTCTATATTTTTTTTCTTCTTTCTCTCTTTTCTTCTTCTCTCTTTCATCCTTTACCATTTGTAGACGATGTGAGATGTGATTTTTAAGCTTCATATTGCGGAATTTAAACAGATTAAACTTCTCCTCTGCTTCCTTGATATTTCCATCAAGAATCAGTGCCATGATATACAAATACATTGTGTCCTCATTGTTTCTTTTTGAATAAAGATATCGAGCTCTACTTGATAATCCTTGCACTCCACCTTCGACTCCACTTTTGCACAGATCAAAGATCACACTCAACTTCAAAGTTGAAAAAATACTTGGGAAGAAGTTACTGTCACTTTCGATCAATGAAATAGTCCTTACCAACTTATCCAACCTCTTGCACTTATCTTTACTGTTTAGATTACTCCTTTTTATCCATTCGTAGGACTCCAGAATAGAGGCAAATGAAGACGCCATTTCCTTGTATTCTAGGCTATTCAGTGCTTTGATACCGGGAGAGAACATCCCCCTCAAGAAATACAATTGCATTTCCTGGTGTGCAAATCCAGGTTCGTTTGGAAACAAAGATCTTGATTTTTTGACGAACTTCTCTGCCTCCTCCAGTTTCTCATCTACTAGACACACTTGGATGTATGCTTCCAAGACGAGTTTGGAGTATGGGCTTTCTTTTATCAATGTAGCAATAAGCCTTATGTTATTGCTAACCAGTATGGACAAGCATTCGTTAGCTCTCTTGACCTTTTCTTTCATTTCCGGATCCTTTCCAAATCCTTTTATTACTTCGCCATATTCTCCCTTGGCCATAAGGAACTCGGCGTATTTTTTTCGAAAAACATCATTGTCTCTGAAATACTGAGAGATCTCTTTGTAAATAGATTCTGCCTTGAGAAGATCTCCATTTTTTACACTTATATCTGCTTTGAATACTTCGTTTGCTAAATCTAGTTGTGTTCTTACGATTCCTAGAAATAATCCTATCACAGCTTTAAACACTACTTTATTTCCCACGCATATTCTTCTAAAGAGACCTAAGAACTTTTCTTCTCTTTTCAGTGTATCTTGAGCTGTCATTTAAGGATACCAGCTTAACAACTTTTATTAGTAGCTAAGGCCCTCTTTATTTATTTCTTCTGCCAAGATGGTGTTTTTTATGTTCCTTTTTACCCACTTCTTTGTTTCTTGGTAAAAGTATGTCACAAGCAACACTATAAAGAGTATTCCCAGATACTTCAGCATACTCTCTGGATTTATGGTATCAATCTCTCTTTTAGGGAATAAGCTCATTTTGTTTATTGATATAACACAATTTAACAAAACCTCTGGAAACAAATCAGTGTATCAATGTCCATGATGTCGATTATGTTTATGCTCTATCTTGTTCGATTCCCAGAGACAAAGTATTGAAAAAATTTACCCCCGATGAGCTTTGAAGTTCTTTTTGATGTACCAGTGAAGAAGAATGAGAGGAGTGGGCCTCATTCTCACAGAATGCCTTTTGGAAAGGGATCAAGGAGCTGTGTGTCTTGTTACACGTTTCGTGGGATAATAAGGAAGTTGATGATGTGCAGACGATGCTTTAGGGAGTACGCCAGTGACATAGGGTTCACGATTTATGATTAGGATATTAAAGACCTTTATTTCATTTTGCCTGCTTGAGTGTATCTTGAGCCTTCTGAGCTGCCTTCCTCTTTGGGAGTTTGATTCTTGGATATCTACCCCTTTCCTTCTTCTGTTTCTTCTGCGAAAAGAGAGGTAGTGAAAACATATATTGGACAAAAGGCCCAAGTGCAACTAGGAAAACCACTAGCATCATTGTGTAATCAGGAAGGCGATACAGCCTTCCCAACCCTAGTCCTAAGATTAGAATGAATATTTCCCCTGCTTTATCTCCACTAACCTTCATCCTCTTGTTAAAAAGCAGTTTTTGCATAAGAACTCCTGACATTTCTAGAGCCATTAGCCATGCAATAACCAAATGGAAAGGCTTGTTGTTGTTTTTTAAGGTAATGAGCATAAAGCCCCTACCTATCACAGGGAATATAGCTGTCGATATCCACAAGATTCTCATCTGGGAAAATATTGAGAAGATAATTATCCCGATGAAGTATGATATAAGAGACATTCTCGACAACTCTGCTTGTTTATAGACTATGTTAGCACATAATCCTGGGCCAAAGAAGTTCATGAATCCAGGAAGAATAAGATCAGACAAAGTTGCATCGATTCCATTTTCTACCAGTGCATAACTTGACTGGATAACACATCCTGCAATAACCACCGGCTGCAGATCTTCAAAGTTTTGAGAAAGGGCTTTGCTTGGCATTATCATTTCAGGGTTGTTTTGGATAAAACAAAGAGAGTATTGATAAAACCAACCTGAAACCTTATTATTTATGGGTATTACAAATAGTAAAGCTTGAAAGCTTCTAAGGCGTAAAGTAAATAAAAAATGCTTTAACGATTAGACTGGGCTATTCTCTCAATCTCCTTCTTTTTGTTAACTGCATATGAGTTCTGCGAACCTGTGGAGGCAGCCATTAATTCATTGGCAATCGCCTCTGCTAAGGTTATTCTGTTTCTAAACGATGCACTTCTAATTCCAGTGGAAAGATTAGCTATTGCTATACTTATTCTCTTCAAGGGAGAAACATCTACAGATGTTCTCCTCATGGACCCTGCTCTCCCGATTCTTGCCGTGTCTTCTCGAGGCCCAGAGTTGATTATGGCATCCACTAGAACCTGAAGAGGATTCTTCTTTGTCATGGAATGGATTATGAAACAAGCATCTTCAAATATATTGATTGCAAGCCTCTTTTTCCCATTGTTTCTTCCATGTCTCATAAGAGAACATACAAATCTTTCTGCAATCGGGATTCTGGCCTTCCCTGTCGTCCCCTTGGTGATAGTTGTGGCCGCATGCGGAACTATTCCATGCCGAGATAGATTTATATAAGGCTTTAATGATATGTTGTCCACTTTGACATCCTCATAGCTATACTTCTCAAATAGCTTTATCTCGGACATTCTCTGAGGGTAAATTTTTTTATGATTTTTATAGGCGATACCTTTGACTTCGAGTTTACAACAAAAACTTCCAACCCAATAAGATGTGCATTTGGAAAGCAGTTTTCCATACTTCTGTTTTCGGATAACTCCGGAATTTACAAAGTATCTGCTCATCATTTGTGTTTTGTTGTTCCAGTCCATTATCCGTCATTTGTCAGGTCCGTATTGAAGCCAAAGGATTTGCCTCTTAGAGAAAGTGTAGACAGGTTGTTCGAATTCAAAAGTTCAAAAAACAGAGACAGGTTTGCTCTTTATGTCGACAGTATATCCAATGATCATTTTCAAATAATAAAGGAACTGGGACCTCCCAAAAATATAAGAGAAAATAAAACTCTGTAGTGTCTTGAATTATAAGAATATGAAGTCTATATTATACTTTTAGATTTTATTCTAATGTTTGAATTTCTCAATTCTTTGAAACACTTCATCGTAAGATAAGATGAATTCTTCTATTGACCTTATTTCAGGTATCTTGTGGCTTTTTATTGCCAGATCGATATCCTTTTCCATTTCAGACTCGTTCAACTTACCAAACAAGTTTTCTTCCCCTCCCATGGACTATTTGGATATAGAATATTTGAACTCCCTGGCTTGTGTTTGTAAGCTCAAACTACCCCCATATGGAGGTTCTGAAAATTACGTCGACATGTCTTTTTATTGTAGGGCTTGGAGTTCCTAAGCATTTCAAGAGCAAAGCCTTGGTACTATTTACATCTACTATTATGGCCATAATTCTTTTTTATATAGGATTCGGTTATGAAATCCTTGGTTTCATTGTTAATGGAGATATTAGAGTGATTAGTGTGGGATTTGCCTGTTTCAACTTAACTGCATTCTTTGCAGGTATTTGGGTCTCTTGTATGGTTCACGAGATTATAATGGGTTTCTATTCTCCGTAAAAACTATTCCAATTTAGCAATACTTTACTTGTCGAAACGTCACCGCTATCTGCATGGGTGGGAGTAAAGCTGTTGCAATATCAAATATACATCCAAGGATAAGATTAAGAGATATAATGGATATATTTGGTGTTTTTGACAAGATTGTTGGGTTTCGACCCTACAAAGATGGATTTGTCTTGAAGTTTGAGTCCTTTCCAGAAAGGTCTTTGGCCATGGATAACTTTCCTTTAGCACACAGAAGAATGAAGGTTAATATGATTGAATGGAACGAGGGTTATGACACTTTTGAGGTAGGAAACATTGTGGTGTTTGAGTCTTACTTTGACGTGGATGAAATAAGAGATGAATGCTGCATGTTTGGATGTGTGACTGAGGTGATAAGGAAAAAGGATTCTATATATGTTATCTGCAGCTCTTCTGTGGATGGAGAATGCATATTCATGAATATGTATGGAAGATATTACAATAAAAAGAGAATAAGATGCCGCATAGGCGATGAAAAGATACTATTGAATTAACAAATACATACGAGTGGTTTTATCTTTACTTTACTAGTTTCTTAACGACTATAGGTTGATCTGGCTCTCCTATAATCATGGTTAATGAACTTATTATTGAACAAAAAGCAAATACCCAGCGCGGGACTCGAACCCACAGCCTACAGATTAAGAGTCTGTCGCTCTACCTATTGAGCTAGCCAGGCTTAATGTTCGATGCCACAGCTCCCATCTTCAATGAGGATGGATGATCACGTCCAAGACTTGTTTACATACATTTTCACGTCTAATTATCGTTTGATTAAATAATAAATCAAAGCAATTGTTTATAAAATCTTATCATCTATCCTTAATAAAAACAATGATATGGACATCAGCAATGCTTTTGGCTACAATCATGGCATCCATCTCGGACAGAGTTGATCTCTCTATCTCTAAGATCAACAGTACGACATATAGAAATCTGGAAAAGCTCGTTTCAAAGGACTCGTATTCTCTTGTGAGGACAAAAGACCTTGGGGAGTTCCACTCCAAATCTAAGTGTACATTGCTCTCTTGCCTTATAACGAAGAAGTCCATTTTTAATGAGGAGTATATAAACCTACTGGAAATTAGAGAGGCGTATACGGGTTTTAAGACAGGGGACGGATCAGCAGAAATATGGAGGAGAATATGGGAGATTTCGAACGAGGACCCATTGCTTCCAATCTTAGTGAGTGGACTCCAATTCTCCATACTTACACATCTGTCTGCTTTCCACAAGAAATTCTTTGGAACTTACCTTCCAAACCCTACTCTTTTCCAAAAGAGGTTCCAAGATAAGCATCGACTGAACTTTTACCTGACCTATCTTCTTGTGAGAAACTGCGTTGGAAACATCACCATCGATGAACAAGAAATGGATGAGGGGCTGTCAGCTGTAATTCAAACTATAAAATTCCAAGGATCCACAAACTGGGTTACACAATCTGTAGACCTAGAGAAAACAATACAGAGAGTTGAGGAAATGGCTAGGCTGTTGAAACACATAAGCTGTGAAAAGTGCCAGCTATGGGGGACTATCCAGCTCAAAGGCCTCAGGGCAGCATTGAGGGTATTTTCTGGATCCACCAACCTGGAAAGGCTCGAGAGGTTTTTCCTTATTAATCTCTTTATGAGACTTTCCGTTTCTGTCAAAGAAAATATTAGGCTCAGGAGGTATAGGGCTCCATTCCTTGCAACAGTCGCCCTCTACTGGATGGAGATTCTTTCGTTTGCAACTTCTCTCTTGATGATATTCTTGGTGTCAAAAATTAGGAACAAATTCAAGAGCAGAATCACTCTCAAAAGCTGTATGTAGTGCATATTAAATTCTGTATTGCTTAGCAAATGTGTAAAGTAATATTTTCCATTAAAAATATAAAAAAGTAGAATTTAATCTAACCCTTATGATTCAAGCAACGACTTTGGAAGAAATTAAAAGACTCATAAAATGTAATGACTTAGAGGCCCTTGATTCTGTTTTGTCTACTACCAGGGGAATAACTGCCTCTGATCTCGAAGAGCTTATCAAGCTGTCTGATTCCAAGAGGATCCAAGCCCTTATAAGGACCAGACATCTAGAAATTATAAAGAAGAGCGCAAATGAGAAAGAGATGGGAGAAGAGATATCTTCCGGATCAAGGGATGATGCCGATCCTTCTTCAGCCCTTGAAGAGGTGGCAACAGGTGAGTCACAAAAGGATAGGTCTATTAAAATGTTCTTCGAAGCTTTTAAGACATCTATTTCTGATTGCAGCAATAGATATGCCGCGCTGCTTGCAAAGCAGATAACCAATGAAATATTTGAGCGAAATTCAGCAGATATTGCAAAGCTTGTACGAAGCAAGTGTTTGAACTTGAAGGATAAAAACAACCCAGTTCTTTGTAGAATGGTTTACGATGGAGAGATTTCTCCTTCGAGATATGTTGACATGACATCGGAAGAAATGAAAAGTGAAAGTTTACGGAACGAAGAGGTTAAGATGATAGAAGTTAGTCTCTATGAGTGTCAAATCCCTACCCAGAAGGCCGAAACGGATATGTTCAAGTGCAATAGGTGTGGAGAAAGAAAGTGCTCCTATAGACAGCTACAGACAAGGTCTGGAGATGAACCTATGACTACTTTTGTAACTTGTGAATGTGGGAACAAATGGAGGTTCTGCTGACAGGCATTTATCACACACTTGAATTGCCAGATTCTCTGTCTTCTTTTATATTGACGATATCCTCAATAGCTATTTAAAATTAAAAGTATTTAATTGACATTTCTATAGATCAGGTTTATAACGTGATTACATGCCTCCTGCACTTGACTTTTATCATCTCCCGAAATAACAAGTGCCTTTATCCCACTGCGGTTTCCATCTATCACTCTTATAATAATCTTAAAGTCCTTCTGAAGCTTGTATATGTTAACCCCATTCTTTCCTATCACAATGTCTTCTGATTCAGGGGGTATATCTAGAACCTTAACTTCACCATCAGTCTGGATATTTCCAGGAAGCTTATTGTGTATGTACTCCATTTTTTCTCTGAAAGATTCGATACCCGTAATCGTTCCTCTAACCAAAAGAACCATTATTTCTGGGTCCTTATTAAACTTATCAATACTTATAGAGACATTTGCTTCTTGGCCTAGTATCATCAGCTCACTCATATTCATTTTAGGGATAACAATTTCTTCTTGGGATTCTCTGTCCTTTTCTAGATACTCATTAAGCCCCATTTTCCTGTACTTCAAAGGTTCTCTAGCAAAAATAATTTTGTTGTGTTCTCTTCTGACTTCCTTCTTGTATTTGCCTTTAAGATATTCCAAAAACTCATTTGAAGTTAACGCTATATCTTTTGGTTCGGGAATTTCTTTATCCATAAGGGATTGGATTTAACGCCTGATGTCATTTAACGGCAATATAGATCTTAGCAATACTAGTCGTAGTCCTGGTAGCTCAGTCGGTTAGAGCGTCGTGCTAATAACGCGAAGGTCCGGGGTTCGAGCCCCTGTCAGGACATTTTTGCTCCCTCAGGAGCAACTACTTTCTCTTTTCCATCTATTTCTCCACCTCTTCACATTATATGCCTTTAAACATCTCTCAAATAGTCTACAATCCATTTCAAGAATAGCATGAAGGATCCTTAATATTTTGTTCACTCCCTCAATCCTCCAAAATTTCTGGGATGCCCTATAAATTGGCTCAAAAACTTTTGGAACAAATGTCTCCTTATGCCTTAAAATACTGCGATAGTTCAAAAGCAATATCTCTGCCATATCCTCAATCACTAGGTGGTGGTTGGAATCAAAGGACATTCCTATAAGCTCACAGATCTCATTTTCAAGGCAGAGATACATCTCATCACCCATGACACTAAAGGTCTCCCCCATAGCATGTACAATTACAACCTTTGTATTCGACCATACCTCTCCAAACACTTTTTTGAAATGCTTTATAGTTAAAGGAATCAATTCGGGATAGTTCCTGCAAATAGCCTTTATGACATTAGATATTTCTTTGCTTTCTCCACAAAACCTCGTCCTGATCATCCCTAGAATTACTTGATAGTGGAAAACGACCATGTCTTCGTATGCAATGCTTCTTTTCCTTATAACTACCAATACAACTTTCAGAATTTCTTCCAACCCGATATGAGTTCTGTTGTTATTTATAAAGCTTATGAATTCATTAGCCAGCCCAAAGAAAATTGTATTAAGGCACCCGGGGTAATCAGAGATACAGGTCAAAAGCTCAGAAATCCCCTTCCTTTCCTCCACATCTTCTGTTCTGGTCATTTCTACTAACTTCATGATAACTTCTTGTGTAAGTGCATCTACAGCAATTTCCTTATCCACCTTTTTCAATACACAGACTAACAATCTAACGAATCTGTGGATATTCGAGCCCCCAGGATACTTTCGGCTTATGTCATCCATCATGGAATACATATGTCCCGTAGGGTTGATAGATTTTGGGAGTGTTCTTATTATGTGACTCAGAGCTGTCTTGAGTATGCACGAGAATACTGTCTTTGTAATATTCAGCTCCTCATAACTTTCCTCCAGTATTCTTAATATATCTTCATAGGCCTTCGAATCGATAAGCATGAGCATCCTATCTTCGCCAATAGGAGAAAGCTTCCTTATATTACTCATTTTATGCCTAGCGTCTTTCCTCATAGCATTAAGAATCTACTATTACTTTATACTTTCTCGGTGCATACTAAAACAGAACACAATGCAATTTACCCAAAATTGGCAAGTGAGTTCTAACATCTTGTGTACGTTTAGGATAAAACAGCATAAAATCAAAACAAACTCTAATCCCTTAAATGGATGCAAGAAAGACTCCAGAAATACGGAAGTCGGCCTATTATTCGGCAGCAATGGCTTCTATGTCATCTGTACTATTCGGAATATCACTTACAATAATGGGATGTATGCATCCATATGTCTCAAAGATGTGGAGAGAAACAATGGACCAAACAGAAGTAGATAACCTATGGGGAATAGTTTCAAGCAATATATTTCTTGGATGCTTGGCTTCAAACATCTTGGCAAGTATCATCAGGCCAAATATGAAAGGAGCTTTAATACTTAACAATATTCTCTATACAATGGGATATATAACCTTTTTCTTTTCCCAGAGCTTCGGATCCATCTTTTCCGGGAGATTTATCATAGGACTCGCTTCTGGAATAACATGTGCAATTGTGCCCATATATACCTCGCTTATTTCACCGATCGAGTGCAGAGGACTCCTATTATCATTTCATCCACTTGGAATCACTGTTGGAATAACCTTGGGTAACGCTCTTTCTTGCTTCAACACCGAAAGCACCTGGAAAATTCCACTGATCATAACCCTGTTTTTGATAGGATTAAGCCTTATAGGGCTTCTTGGGATAACTGATCCCTTCTATCAAGAGAAGCCTTCAGATATATCCCTCTATGCTTTGATTAAGAATCGTAGGGCAAGAAGGTCTGTTTTCCTTGTGATGCTAGTCCATGTGTCTCAACATCTTTGTGGCGTGGACTACATAACTCTTTTCCTTAGAGACCTTTTCCCTGCAGATATGTACTCTCCAAAAATAACCGCAGTATTGATTTCTCTGGCTTCTGTTGTCATAACTGCATTTTCGGGAAGATATGTCGACCGTATTGGAAGGAAGCCCTTAATCATCATTAGCTCCCTTGTTGCTGGTGGGGCAACAGCCATGTTTACATTCGGTATATATCCAACCGCCGCTGCCTTGTTATTTGTGGCCGGATACAATATGGGTCTTTGCTCCATCCCGTGGTTTATAACGGCAGAAATATTCCCGCCAAAATATGCAAGTGCTGCAGGTCTTCTAGGAGTTTCTTTGAATTGGGTTTCTGCATATACCACACTTGCAGCTCTTTATCCATTGCATATCAAGTATGGAAGAATTGTGTTCTCTTTCTATACAATTTGCATGGCTTTGTTTGCTGGACTGATGGCCGTTTTTTTCAAGGAGACTAAGAATAAGGTCCCAGCCTTTCAGTAGGAATTACAATTGCATTGTTTAATTTCTTTTCTCTTTATGAATCCATCCATACTCTAAGAAAAGGTTGTATAGGGTGTCTGTTTCCTTTAAAAATCCAAAAAGTCTGTTGAAGTCTTCTTTTGTAAACCTCTTTTTCTTCGCTAAATAATAGGCCATTTCTCTTTTTAGCCCAAGATATACATCAGGAGATAGGCCATGTGTTTCGCATAGTTCTCTTTCCCTTTCACCAACAAAATATTTTGAGGATAAAATGCCATCAGGGTCTGTCATACCACTATTTTTCTGTTTACGCTTGTTTAATAATTCATGGAGTTTCTTTTCTATGTATATCCCATATAAAAGGGTGTTGAAGTCCGGCTTTGTTAAGTATGGTACAATCCACTTAATATTATCTACAACCTTGAACTGTTCATTCTTTTTCATTAGGCCCTCCATGTCTATTAGGTTCCTGCCTAGTATAGCATGTTTTCTTCTATTTCTATATCTAATTATCTTTATGTATGAATCAAGAACTGCCTCTATCATCCTCTTCTCCAGCTTCCCTTCATCTTCGTGCAAGCTAAGGTCTTTTATGAGGGCTTCATACCCATTCATGTATTCAATGTCAAAGTCCTTTCTATAAGGCATATATGAGCTGATGGTTCCTCTGTAAGGATTGCTGGACTTTTCTGTTATTCGAGGCAACCCACCCACTTCCTTTTGGAACCCAAACACTTTGTAGAAATGATCCTCTACATCTCTTTCTCCTCCAACATATTTAGAGACCCCAGACCAATTTCCTATTCCAGAAACACTAAGGCCTTCTATGAACAAAATCTCTTCCATCAAGGTCCATTTCTCTTCATGAATCCGAGTATCCATCTTTGATATCACTCTATATTTATGGTATTTACTATGTAAGGATGTCTCCACCTGATTCACAAAGCACGAAAGACATAGATCTATTTCACATTCAGAGCACTTTATATATGTAAGGGTCGTCATCTCGACAAAGCAATTATCGCAAAGTATTGAGACTTCCTTCAACTCGTTTGAGCATGAAAAGGCCATGGGAATGTTTTATTCTTGTTTTTTGAAGGGTAGGATATGGTTGATTTCCAGGATGATAGTAAATTCTAAGGATTCAATTAATTTCTTTAACGGAAGTTAGGGTTGGAAAGGATTATAAATGAATGCCTCTAAAACCCTTGAATAAAGGTCTATGATGACATTTGATGGCATGGATGAGGACGAATTAGAAAATGCCTTGCTGAACTATATAGACATTCCGTACTTCAGAAACAATCCATCGTACATATCTCTTTGGCAGAGATACTACTATAAGACCAACGACCCAAGTGTGCTCTTCCTGATGAAGTACAAAAAGATATCCCAGTACTATCATTGGATTTATGTAGAGCTGTCAAGGTTTTTTATGAGGAATGGTCGCTATGGTGTGTGCAAAGCAGTTCTTAATGTGGGAATAGCATGCAATGCATATGAACGGGAGGTTCTAGAAGATGAACTTCAGAGGATTCCAATGGTTACCAACCCTTCCCCAGAGCACGAGATTAATACGCTGCTAAATCCAAAAGGATTTACAGCTCTAGGAAAGGTTTGGAATTCCTACCAAGAGGTTTTGTTTTACAATAGAAAATTGTTTCTTCTTGACCAAGAAGAGGTGTCTTTTGAAGAGTATAGAGCTAAAACATATAGTGGAAAATCAAGGTTATCTTTAAAGAAATATGGAATAAAGCTAGGCATTGGACATATGGGAGAAAATGACCCGGTAGATGGCATGAGTAACACTCTGTCTGTGGGAAAAGAAATAGTAATCGATGGATATGTTTATTATGTCAAAGATGTAATGGATGGAAATAGATACAGGATGATATGCATATCTGATGGAAATTTTGAAGAACTAATGTATAAGGGGGATGTTATACTTCATGAGGTGCCAAAGTCTTCCATAGATTTGATTCAGAGGCTGGATTCCGATCACGTTCCTAGATTCACTGTAAAGGAATTGGGCTCAAGAACATTTTTACTTTATGACTTCTATGTGTTTGGCACTCTCGAAAGCTGTTTGGATATATCTAATTCCATGAAATCTGGGATTGTATTATACTTTGTAAGCCAGCTTATCGAGATATTCGGTGGACTGGAGGAAAGGGGGTGCAGATTTACAGCATTCTCGTTGGAAAGCTTGTGCGTTTCTGAGGATTGCAGGCTTAAGATTGTTGATTTTGATTTGTCGGAAGATGGCTCAAAAATGAATTATGGAGAAGTGATTAAAGGCGTTCTACTACAATACAGCAGCTTTCCTTTTGATGAGCAGGGTGTTGTCCAAGGAATTAGAGGTATTCTTCAAAAGACCGACTTGAAGGGGCTTGTTACAAAGCTCAGAATTCATCTTTATGAGAGGATATGTAAGTGTTGTTGAGTTGTGTCACAGACGTCTATAGGCCTTGATTATCCATCCTCTGGAAGAACAGTGTATGTTTTATAAACCCTATTTTGAAAGAACTTTCCATATCAATTCGGTTATCCGATAAGCCCTAAGAGATGTCTCCATACTTCTATAACTTGCCAATAGAAGAGCATAGAGATAGAATACTAGACGGAATACGAAGGTCTAAAGTTTGTATAATCAAGGGAGCAACAGGTTGTGGAAAATCAACGTATGTCCCATATCTACTCTCTCTTTCTTTTCCTTCCTGCAGAATAGCCATTATAGAGCCACGTAGAATAGCAGTTACATCACTTCACAGGATCCTTTCCGGTGCCATGGAAGGTGTTGGATACAAGATGAGGTTCAACAAATGTATCGAGAGCAATACTAAGACAATCATATATACCGACGGGAGCTTCCTGAATGAAGTTGCAGAAAGAGAGTTTGATTATATCATTGTTGACGAAGTCCATGAAAGATCGATTAGAACTGACGTTATTCTAGGGCTATTTAAAAATAGCATTAAGAACATAAAAGGAAAGGTGATATTGATGAGTGCAACTGTTGACACAGGAAAGCTGGCTGATTATTTCAAGGCCAGTGTACTAGATATTCCTGGGGTAACACATCCTGTAAAGATAGAATATTTGTCCAAGTGTACAAGTGACTACATTGTAGAGTCGTACTGCACCATCAAAAGAATACTTCTCTCAAAGGAGAATGAATGGGAAGGATTTGAGATCAAAAACAAAGATATTCTTGTCTTTTTGCCTGGAGAAGAAGACATCAACGAGCTGTATGTGCTGCTGAGAAAACTTCCCGTGGTTAAGATTTATAAGATATTTTCTGCATTAAGCGACAAAGAACAAAATAAGATCTACGAGCCCTCAAGCTTAAGGAAGGTTATTCTTTCAACCAACATATGTGAGACTTCTTTGACAATACCTGGAATTGGGTATGTCATAGATACAGGGCTTTACAAGGTGAAAATATATGATCAAATGAGTTGCCTGGGGATACAAGCCATATCCAGGGAATCGGCTGATCAGCGACTAGGGAGATGTAATAGGACCGGCCCCGGGACCTGCTATAGACTATATACAGAACATATGTATAATGCATTGCCTTCACATCAGAGTCCAGAAATCTGTAGATCTGATTTGTGCCAAGCCTTTCTACATCTTCTAAGTCATGGAAAGAATCTGCTTAGATTTGAATTCTTAGATTATCCAACCCGTGGAAATGCTGTTGCTGCTTTGTCCTTTCTTTTGGAGAAAGGATGTATAAGCATCATTAAGAAAGATGATAACTCTAACGTAAGTGCAGCCTTGGTTCAGCAAAGAAACGGGTTAGACTCAATAGAATTAAGTCCCGATGACGTCAGGTTCAGGATAACAAGGTATGGAAGGCTTGTGCTTAGGCATCCTTTTGATGTCCATCTATCTCATTTCTATCAGCAATGCTTGGACAGGGATGCCGGATACTTAGCTTCCATTTTGGTGTCTCTAATAAGCCAGGATAGCTGTAACTTCCTGAAGTACAAGAATAAGCCCCAGGGAACAGATCTTGGGTTCCTTGTATGTCTTTTGGAAGGATACTTAGAGGCTGAGGACCCGAAACAATACTGTATAAAGTATGAGGTGGGCATGAAGCACATGAATATTGCAAAGAAAATCTTTCTGGAGCTTAACAGAAAAAAGGGCGGAGATATTGAAACGGTAGAAAGGATTTTCAGCTTTGCATATCAGCATAATCTTTGTGAAAGAGCAAAGGATGGAAGCTACAGGCATCTTAAGAGTAACGAAGTAGTATGGATACATCCAAGCAGCTGTTTTTTCAAGCGCAAAGATAGATTTATTGTTTTTGTAGATGTCTTCTACACAACTAAGGCATACGCAAGGATTGTAGGAAGATACTTTAAGGCAGATTAAAAAATAAAGTGAGGGGTAGATTATCTAAAAAAGCATTCGAATTTTGAAGATTTATTGTAATTTCTAAAGCAGCTCGTATTCATCGTAGTTTTTTGCAAATGTTATTCCATTCCCTAGTGTGGAATAGCTAGGAGTAACCCAATCCATAAAGCTATTTCCAAAAACCTGCTTCCAATTTCGCTTTAAACCAAGGTTGTAAGGATTCAAGGTTCTTCTATCTGTGGAGTCTGTTAATGTTGTCATTGGGCCCTCTTGAAATATATGGCTGAAGGAATGGTCTCCATTGATATAGTCGTTGAGGGCATAGTGTTCTATTGTCGTCTCATTCATCCCTATGAGCCATGTGTGAAATATCAGGAGTGACAAATTAAAGATAAATTCGACTCCTAGTAGTGATATTGATACTATGTAATTCACGTAGTGAGTGGTAGACTTAGGAGTATGCAGCATCATATAAATAGAAATGGTCACAATAAAAAAAATAACCGACACCAAGTTCAGAACCATGAACTGATAGAAGAATTTGTAGTTATGGAACCCAATGCAGGTATTTAACAATGCACAATGATGGTCATATTTGAGATAACATCTTTTACATGTTCCACAATGATGAGCCCTTGGTGGCTTGTATGTTTTGCACTTGCTACACAGCTTAATCTTTGCAACGGTTTGTTTCATTACTTCTTCCTCCACAAACTTATTCATCCCCTTCATCTTAAGGTCATATCCCTCCTGAGGGACATCCGGGAATATCTCCAAGGTGCTTACACCCTCGTTTATGAATAATTTCATGTAGAACATTGCCTTATATGTCACTATTACATGGTATGCAACAAATAAGGCAAAAATCGTCCAGGAATTAAATTCTGTGTCCTCCAAACACAAGAGCCCAACAAAAACAAAATATATGTAGAGCTCTAGAGTCGGATATATTATGAATATAGCAACTCTAAAAGCCTCGCTCCAAAACCCTTTCCATCCCATCTTTATTGTTTTTTTATGGGTCTAGGACACACCCATAACCATTTAAATCAACAATACAAAGTAAAGATTGATAACTAAAATCAATTCCTGATTTGGTCATCATATATATTTATTTGTTTTGATAAAATAAGAATTTAGTAACTTTATTGGAATTATAAATGGGCATAGATAAAGATCATACATACTGCATCTTATGGAAACTCCGCCCTTCTGCCAAGCTATAGTTCTCCTATCTTCTTCCCAACAATCTTTGGATTCTGTGCAGAGAGTTTTGCTATTGCCATTGTCTTGTAGTCAAATGTACAGCCATGCTGGTCATGGAATCTATGCATTATGCAATATGTGTTCCCACATCTGCAGCTATAGTTGTTTGTTAGCCTTAATCTCTTCCCGCACTTCCCACAGGACATGACTCCACTCTCCTTTTTTTCTACTGTGTTGTTATCTGCAATATGCTTTTTTTTCTGCAAACTACATGGAGGAATGGCTATCTTTCTCTTTTTGTGGATCTGGGGCTCACTTATATGCTCGCGGCGCCCAGGGTCTTCCTTCTTGACATCATCTTCACTTCTTATCTCTTCTTCCATTCTCCGAACGAAGTCCTCCATTTTCATCGGCCCCAAATAATCCATTTTTTAAGTTTATTCATAAGTTCAAGAAACAGGAGGAATTCCAATAAAAATCGTTTCTTTGTAAGAATGGTAGGGTTCCAGGGCTTCATGGCCAAGCAGTTTTCTTGGGAACAGGAATACAAAAGAACATGGGAGGACAGAAGCGATAAAAAGGTCCATGAGTTTAACATGGAGGCTGAAACTTTTTATAGTAATAATAGAAAGGGGATAGTGAGACATCTTCATGTCATAATAGATGTTTCAGAGGCAATAGACAAGTCGGACTTTCTTCCCACGTTCAGGACAAATGTGGCAAGAATTCTTGAGGAATTCATTCCGTCATTCTATAATGAGAATCCTCTGTCGACCCTCTCCTTTCTTAGTACTAGAGATGTCTGTGTGAAGTATATAAGCAGCATGGATATGGATGTTCATGCATTTCTTGGCCAGACAGGATCCAAATGGTTTTCACTGCTCAATGGACTTGAGGGATCCATAGAGATCATGAGGAACACCATGCACGTAAAGGAGATTCTTGTAATTGTTGCAAGCACATCCACCAGAGACCCCCATGGATACACCGAAGTACTGAATAAGCTCAAGACGTATAACATAAAGGTCCACTTCATAAGTCTGTGCGGCGAGCTCACTCTATATAAATCAATATCTAAGGCCACTGGTGGAAGATTTTATGTCCCGGTTGATGTGGGGCATCTATCTATGATCATGAAGGAGCTGTCCCATCCCACGGACTTCAATGGGACAACCCTCAGTCTGGTCAAAATAGGCTTTCCCCTGCCAACAATAGAATCCTCGGTATGTAGTTGCCATCTGGAGATGAAGAGCATTGGATATGAATGCCCAGTGTGCAAGACGATGGTTTGCTCTCTTCCTACTTCATGTCCAATATGTGGCACCCAACTTGTATCCACATTGAATCTCTCCAAGTCCTTAAGGTTCCTTTATCCACTAAAGCCATTTATTGAAAAGGCAGAAGGTATATGCAGAATATGCCGAGACAAGGGTGCATATCAATGCGAGCTCTGCAAAAGCACGTTCTGCAGCTACTGCAATGGACTCGCTCATAACACTTTAAGTTTCTGCATCTACTGTGAATTACCACATAATTAGAATATGCATCACTTTACCAATAATCCGATATTAAAATGTCACTAGAAACATCCTTAGTTTCGTCCAGAGGAGCTTCAGAGTCTTGTCCATACTGCCACTTAATTCTGTCCCACAAATTTATTTGGTCAACAGTTTCTCTTCCCAATATCCTTAGAGACGACCTCATTATAAGGTCTCTGTTTGAATGTAGATAGCTCTGGAGATTAGCTTTTCTTATGAACTTGACATCAAAGACACTCGGAATCAACCTCTTCAATACTGTGTATGCATTGCAAGACCCAGACATCCTTTCTATCTTAACAATTTTAAGCCTTCTATAACAGCCTTCGATTCTTATTTTGCAGAATATTCTGTTTTCTTTCAGAATAAACTCCTTAGGGAAATTTATGTGGACAGGTGTTATAAGCTCTACACAGCTGTCACAAGATAAGATGCTGCCACGGCCAGTTGTGTAGATAAGCATACTGTACTCGTTCGTTTCAAATTTTCTCTCATGCATAGACATGAACAGGCTACTCATAAAATATTTCAAGGCACCCCAATGACTGTGAATAAGGAGCTGAGAGATATCCTGAACGGGTACTATGATAAGATAAGATCGAAGATCGGGGAAAACAAGCTAGACGAGGTCATATATTTGGTTGATTCATTGTCAGCAACATTCAAGCTCTCTTCTTCCTCTTATGATAGGTCTTCTTGTACTCCATATAACAACGAAGTTTATGAGAAATACGGGGTCAAGGAATATGTAAATGCATCCTTTGTTCCAACACCCAGGACACTATTTATAGCAGCACAGAATCCAAAGGACGAAAAAAGAGATGTTTTTCTTGATTTTCTGATGAAATCAAACACCAATCTAGTTGTTTCTCTAATCAATGACCCAAAGTATTTTGAAGAAGAATGGCTCCAGAACAGAAAAGTTATAAAGCATGTGGGCAAGGACTTATTCATTGATGAAGCTTACAATGTCCAAGGAAGAAGTATAAGAAGACTTAGATATATCAATTGGGTAGACTTCTCAGTAATCACACGAGAGGAGATGGAAACATTCCACTCATACTTCGACTCAATCCGTTCTGATCCAGTAGTTGTGCATTGCGTTGCTGGTGTTGGAAGGACAGGGACATTTATCATGTACGATATTCTTAAGGGAATGAAGGACATTACTTTGGACGCGTTTGTGAATGTCTTTCTAAGCCTTAGGAGTAAAAGGGCCCACCTTGTAACAAACAAAGTCCAGCTGGAGTTCCTAAAAAATATTTTCTTAAAGGATTAAGAAGAAAGTAATTAAAGCAGAATTTGATACAGTCTTTAGACATGGGATTCTTTTTAATTCTTCTTAAGGATCAGCACATCCTCAATGTATGAGGAGCAGACATTCTCGTCTGTCTCAGCCCTTGTTTTCTCGTTTAAAACAACAGGGGATGTGTGTATCTGGACAGAAGAGAGTTTCTTGGGCTCGCCTACCATTCCAACGGTGTTTATCGGATGCCCTACCCTTATGTTTATCTTCTCAGAGCATGTAACATATTTTTGGGTGCATGCTTGCGGGAGTAAGAAGAACATATATGTATGGGAAGACACAAGCGGGCTGATAGAGGAGTCCAGAAGCATGAATACTGTGGAAAAAAGGCCTATGATGTTTTTTGGCATGAAAGTTGTCTTATCAAAACACAGGGGTGAAATACTCAACAGCCCCTTCCCCAAGGATACAAGGCCTTGTGCAATTTTAAGCATAGGAAGGACCTTTGAATCCTTGTAGTAATAAGAGTATTGTTGGTCCAGGATCTTAGTTATACGAGAATTCAACGTGCCAGCACCAATAAGACCTAATGATACGATTGTAGATATGATACAATTTGTCTCTCCGATATTTAAGGACTTTTCCAGAATATCTAGAACATTTACTTGTGGATTCGATGGATACAGCAGGCTGTAGCACAAAGGGAGTACACTTCTTAAGTGGGAGGAATCCAGTAGCAGAGAGGAAGAGACAATCCTTGCCACCATCTGACTTGATGTCTCATCTCCAATTGATACCAGGGCACAACTGAGTAATCCAACTGACTCAAGAAGCGCATCCGTATCCCCAGTGAACGAGTCGGTTAGAATGGATTCAATGACGTTCGAATCTCCTGTCCCAACATATTGAAACCCTTTGATCAGTATACCTTCGTGCTTGCTAAGGGTGCTTCCTGTCTCCATTATTCCGCACTCAACATCTTTCCTGCGATAAAACAAACACGCTAGTCCTAACATCAGGAATCTAAAGAACTGTGTTTCCGATTCTTTCTCTTTCTCCACAAATGTCTGCAGCATAAGGGATGTGAGATCCTCATCGGCACTTCCACAGAACACACTTCCTAACGTGAAGGCAGTAAAAAACACGACTTCACTACTGTCAGAAAACATTAGAGGCTGAAGGAGTTCTCGAACTTCCTCCGACTGTGTCCCAGAAAACATGGACTCAATTCCTAGAAGAGTGGCTATGACATGAATAATACTGGTGGATTGCAAGTTGTTTGATAGAAGTGCTAGAATCGCCGGTCTCTCTTCAAAGTTTTTCAATCCAGATAGAGCAAGACCCAAAAGACTTCCTGTCTTCCTATGCGACGTATCAGCAAATATGTGCTCTTGTAGAGTTTCCATCACCTTTTCAGAATTCCATGATTCAATCACCCCTATCGATCCAAAAATAGAGATCAGATCGGGTACGTCACATCCAAGGATAGTTTCGTAATTCAAAGGGACTCGGTGATCCCCCTCTTGCGGTAGAAACATCGGGTCCCGCCCATATCCCATATGAACAAATCCGTTAGCAATGGCAATAGATGCAAGCTGTTTTATGTCTTTGTCATATTTAAAGCCCTTAAGAATCCCATCCATCTTGCTTGGCTTATCTATTTCTAACTCGGCCGCAACACTTCTATAAACATCTTTAACATGCCCATTAGACAATATGTGTCTTTCCTTGCGATCCGAAGTTTCGTAGTACAGATCACATCTGGCAAGTATGTACAGGCATTGTTTCTTATAGTCCTTGTCTTCTATGTTCCTCACATATTCAATGGCCTCTCTAATTCTTTGGCGCCTTATCAATCCAACAACATATCTCGAATGGTCATTCATTTTAAGATAGATCCCAAGAATAACATCCGAAAGTTCAATAAATGAGCACATATCCTCTAGATATAGTACTATTCTGTTGTAGTTATGAGTATCAACATAGTCCAAGATCATTTCAATCCCTCCGATTTCAACCAGAAAATCTATCGCTTCAAATTCTGCATTATGCTTAAATAGAAAGTCAATACACTTTCTTCCAACATATTCAGTCTTCTCAAAAGGAAAGTCCATCTTGCCCCCTTTGGCATTGGCAATACACTCAGTCAGCTTTTTAACATATAGATGTCCCCACTCCTTAAGATCAATTACGTTTCCTTCAACCCTATACGCTAGAAGCTTTCTCTCGTCATCAATAACACATATCGCACTTATTATGTCGCACAGTCGTCTCCTTGTATCCCCAGTGACTTCCCTGCATACATCTTCAAGAACAGGTAGATTATCTGCAAGATATTGAAAGTTAATTGTATCAATAGATTTTGAATGCGATGATTTTGTTATGTCAAATAACATGCTCAGCGCGTTGTTCTGAATGTCTGGGTCAGGGTCTCTGATCCTTTCAACTATGATTTTCAGCTCGTCTTCCTCCATTTTAGGGGTTTGTTTTTCGCAAATTAAACCTGAAGAATCTTGAAAGATCTCTTAACCAACAAATCTCAGAGATCCGCATATAAATCCCTTTCTATTGTCCAGGCTCCTTGTTATGAGTATTATAGAAAGTACTTTAATACATCTTATAAATCACTTCTTCCTTTCCTTTTTCTCAAGCATGTCAATCCCCTTATCAATAACAGATGCTATGTGTCCCACAGTATGGTGCTTCGGCGCATGCTTTATGAGGACAATCTGTTCAAAAAACTTCTTGTCCACAGATCTAAAAACAACAATAGGGTTCTCATTCTTATTAAGAGAGCATCGGACTCTTTTTATGTGTATGAGCTCTCCTGGTAAATAGAGCTTTGGGTATATGTTTGTGCTTCTAAGATAAGACAGAACCAGATCAATGTCCTTATCAATCTCCCCATTGAAATCTAACGGCCCGTGTCTTTCTCCAATCGAACAGCAGAGAAATTTGAGGTCTAGAACACTTCCATAGCTCATTCGAGGTATTATATCATTCCCATAATTGATCACAGTTATTCCATCACTAAATCTAGACGCTATTTCCTCGGAAACCACAGGGGGGCTTGAAAAAACTATTGCTTCTACATCCATCCCTTTCAGGAGCTTCATTTCTTCTACCATTATCTTAACCAGCATCGAGATCGCTCCTCCAAGAGAATGCCCTAGCAGGAGAAGCTTTTTGGTCCCTAGCTTTGTTAAGGTCCTTTCAATTGCATTTATGTGATTATCTATGAAATAAGTTGCCAACTTCTTGAATCCATTATGTACAAACCCAGTTCCAAACTCTGCATACTCACAATTTATGTCCTGGATAGTCTCCTCAGAGTTCGTGGTCCCCTTGAATGAAACTACAACCCTTTCTCCCTCTCTATCATAAAAGACTATGTGTTCAACCACCTCAGAGGGCTCTAAGTGCATGAAAAGCAGGTCCCTGTCTTCTATTCCTATCAGTTTGAGCACTGCCTTTCTATCGTCTGCGATGGATTCATCAACCTGTGCCTGTGGTTTAAGAAAAATGCTGGGCCAGCTATTAGCGTAGGAGCCCATTGTAAAGTAAAACAGCTTCTTTATCTTCCAAAGCATTTGCAAACTGCACAATAAATATCCATTGCTTGACAATATGCTAGGCATGTACATAGGCCCTTCATCTGCAACATTTCTGTCGCATAACAAGCGATCTAGAAGAACGTTCAACCTTAGCAATCGCTTTTCGTTGTCTCCTGCGTTTCTTATATCATCCTTCCCGGTAGGTAACTTCTTATTATGGTTTATTTCATGGAAAATCCTCGGAAGGCGATCGTAGGTGATCTCTAAGATAAGATCAATGTTCCTTGTTGACAATGCATTGATCTCTGATATAGTTTTTTCGACCAGAAGCCCGCCAAACAATATATTCAATCTACATCCGTGGCTTCCTCGGTTGACATAATCTACTAGTTTCTTTATACTCAGAATGGTTCCAGCTTTTTCGCTACTGAAAAAGAATCCAAACACCTTCTGGACAAATCCACTTATCTCGTCTTCCTCTTCCATCCCTCTTTCACCGTATATTCTTCTTTTAAACACATAACACAGCTTTCCTACAACCTCTTTCTCCTCAAAGTCATAGCTGCTTGCTTTGTCACGGTATCTTTCATGGAAAATGTTCAATGAGTGTTCTTCCTCTTCGCTCCCATTTCTGAGGAAAGAATGATTTAGTAAGGCAAATCCCGTGCACAGGTTCCAAGGAAACGATCTCTTCATTAATAGAATCTTGCTGTCACCTATAATTGTATTGTGGAATCTCTTGAAAGTCACAACAACCTTGTCCTCAAAGATTATTTTCTCGTCATCATAACATAAAACCAGAGTGTCGTATGTTCCCTCGGGAACCTCTATCCTTTTAATCCTTATATCCACTTCCATCGCCGTGTCAAAGGAGACAGGGTGGCTCAGGAACTCATATTTCATCCCTACCCATAGAATCCAAATACCCCTTTTGCTTGCAAGCCATCTCATCATAAGGATTTGATGGAGTGAGTTTGTTTTGCCATGGATGCTGAATCGCTAGAAAAACATCTAAAGTCTCAAGCAGTGTCAGAAAACTTTAATGATCAAAAGCTGAGGGATGAAAAGAGGAATTTTGCCTTGCTCTCTTTCCATGCCTTCATCATAAAATCCTTTGTCTTGTCGGTAAGGACCCTCTTGGTTTCGGCATTCTGCTCAATCCCACTGTAGTCAATTGATGATAGCCCCAGATCTGCCTTATACCTTGTGGCAATTAGATGGCTGATGTTGTACTTCTTAAGCACGACATAGAACTTAGAGTTTCTACGTTTTATCCACTTGGGCTGGTGATCTTCCGAGTCCTTCGGAACCCTGACAACACATGCAGTCAGGACGTATCTCTCGTCAAGTTGCTTTATCACAACAGCTTTCTTTCCTGCGTTCTTTCCACTTGTTACAACAACTATCATGTTTGGCACAAAGATCATTTCCAGGGCAAATTTTTTACGTTAACAAATCTACAATCCACCATGGAGAAGATTGAGCTTGTAAAGAGCATAGAAGCAAATGCAGAAAGAATTCTCGAGGATTTCACGGAGATACTCCAGTATCTGAGATCTGAGGGATCTGATAAGTGCGATGAAGTCCAGAACTTACTTTTTGCAACCCGAAGAGTGGTTAACCTTGTTGACTCTGCTCTGGAAATATACCATTATCTTATAAGATTGAAATATCTTACGGCCGATATTCAGAGATTTGAGACCAAAGAAAGCGGGGATGGAGATAAGATGCTTGAAGAGCTATTTGGGGAACTGAATAGCAATCTAGGGATCTAAACGGGTATGGGCGAGGGCTAGAATGCTCCATTGAAGAAAGATAAAAGTCCTAACATCAAGCCAGAGCGAGCCTAGATTCTCATTAAATAAAGTATAATCTTTTTGTAAAAAATGTAATGCATGAACCCTGTGAACCTAATGCTGCCCTTCACAAGGAGCTATTTTGCATTGGTCCAGACTAGAAAAATAGACCCTTCCGCATCCTTCGATAAATGAAGACGATTGAAGAGACATACCAAAAGAAAACACCTGTGGAGCATATTCTTCTCAGGCCTGATTCTTATATAGGATCAGTGGAGAAGGAAGCACAACAAATGTATATATGGGACGAAGAGAGCGAGAGAATGGTTTGCAGGAACATTGAGTATGTTCCCGGGCTATACAAGATATTCGATGAAATAATTGTCAACGCTGCAGACAACAAGATACGAGACCCAAAGATGGATGTTATTAAGGTTTCCATTGACCCTGAGAAGAACGAGATATCTGTGTATAACAATGGGAAGGGGATCCCTGTTAGGATTCACAAGGAGGAAAATGTGTATGTACCTGAGCTTATATTTGGAAACCTTCTGACATCATCTAACTACAATGATGAAGAAAAGAAAGTCACTGGAGGGAGGAATGGGTACGGGGCAAAACTGTGCAACATATTCAGTAAGGAGTTTATTGTAGAGACTGCAGATTGCGAAGTCAAGAAGTATTACAAGCAAAAGTACAGAAATAATATGGGTGCCAAGGAAGAGCCCGAGATCAGCAGATATACCAAGGGAGATTTTACAAGAATAACATTCAAGCCTGACTTAAGGAGGTTCAAGATGGATAGGCTAGATGATGACATAGTAGCATTACTGAAGAAAAGGGTTTACGACCTTGGAGGAATTGTCAAGGACGTAAAGATATTTTTGAATGAAAAAAGAATCAGCATCAAGGGATTCAGGGAGTATGTAAAGCTTTATATTCCACCTGGCACCAACGTTGTGCACCAGATTATCAATGACCGGTGGGAAGTGGCTCTTACCACAAGCGAAGAACAATTTCAGCAAGTATCGTTTGTCAATGCAATATGCACAACCAAAGGGGGGAGCCACGTGAACCATGTTGTCGAGCGGATTGTGGAGCCGCTATCGGAAGCGATACAAAAGAAGGAGAAAGGGCTTTCTGTAAAGCCTTTTCAAATCAAATCATGCATGTTTATATTTGTGAACTGCCTCATTGAAAACCCTGCATTTGATTCTCAGACAAAAGAGAACCTTACCTTGAGAGTTTCTGCCTTTGGATCGAAGTGCGAGCCCATAGCTGATTTTGTGAAGAGTGTTATAAAAAACACATCCATTGTCCAGAAGGTTGCCTCTTTTGCAAAGGCTAGACAGAGCCTGCAGTTGAAGAAGACAGATGGGGCAAAAACAAGCAGACTTTCGGGAATTCCAAAGCTAGAGGATGCTAACTTTGCAGGAACAAACAAATCGAAAGATTGTACTCTGATATTAACTGAGGGGGATTCGGCCAAGACGCTGGCTGTCTCAGGGCTGAGTGTGGTTGGAAGGGACACCTATGGAGTTTTCCCACTACGAGGAAAGCTATTGAATGTTAGAGAGGCTTCACATAAGCAAATAATGGAGAACTCCGAGATTTCGAGCATAAAAAAGATCCTGGGACTACAGCATAACAAAGTTTACGAAGACACATCAAGCCTTAGATATGGACATGTTATGATCATGACTGATCAAGACCACGATGGCAGCCACATAAAGGGATTAATAATCAACTTCTTGGATCACTTCTATCCCTCATTGCTGAAGATACCTGGGTTTCTCCAGGAGTTTATCACGCCGATTATAAGAGCCACAAAGAAAGGACAAGTCAGAGACTTCTTCACCTTGCCTGAATATGAGGAGTTCAAAAGGAGCGAAGAAGGGTGGAACATCAAATATTACAAAGGACTAGGAACATCTACAAGTGCAGATGCTAAGCAATACTTTAGCAACCTACCTATCCATGTTAAACACTTTACCCCATTAGTTGATGAGGACAAAGAGCTCATTGACCTTGCATTCAACAAGAAGAAAGCAGACGCAAGAAAAACATGGCTTCTGAGCTTTGAGCCTGGAACCTTTCTAGACCAGTCGTTGTCACACATATCGATTTCAGACTTTGTTAATAAAGAATTGATTTTGTTTTCCATGGCAGACAACATCCGGTCGATTCCAAGCCTGGTGGATGGGCTCAAGCCAGGGCAAAGAAAAGTAATGTTCAGTTGTTTCAAGAGGAACCTTAGGTCAGAGATAAAGGTGGCACAGTTGGTGGGCTACGTTTCTGAGCAGTCTGCATACCATCATGGGGAACAATCTCTTTGCTCCACAATTGTGAACCTAGCTCAGGACTTTGTTGGATCCAATAACATAAATCTTCTTCTTCCAATTGGGCAGTTTGGAAGTAGGCTTCAAGGTGGAAAGGATGCAGCAAGTCCACGTTACATCTTCACGTCTCTATCTCCACTCACAAGGCTGATATTTAATGAGAATGACGATGCGATCTTGAACTACCTCAATGATGATAATCTTTCGATAGAGCCAGAGTTCTATGTACCTATTATTCCAATGGTATTGGTCAATGGAGCAGAGGGGATTGGAACTGGGTGGAGCACGTCCATTCCCAACTTCAATCCAATAGACGTAGTAGAAAACATTCGAAGGATGATCAGAGGTGAGGATCCTGTGGAGATGGTGCCCTATTATAGAAACTTCAGAGGAAGTATTGAGAAGATCGGGGAAGGAAAGTTCCAGGTTTCCGGGGTATATAAAGGGGATATGGACCTTGAAATCACCGAGCTTCCTGTTGGTACATGGACTTTGAACTACAAGGAGTTTTTGGAGTCTCTTGTGCAAGCTGGTGTGGTGAAGGACTTCAAGGAATACCACACAGAAAAGACAGTGAACTTTACCGTGAAACTTGCCAAGCACGTTAGTAACTTAAAGCTAAGTAACACCATCACAATCAACAACATGGTGTGCTTTGATGAGAATCTTGGAATTAAGAAATATTCGACGCCTAAAGATATTCTGAGGGATTTTTATGATGTTCGGCTTAGATATTATTCGATGAGAAAAGATAACATGATGAAGGTAATGAAAGACGAATTGGTAAAGTTGGAGAATAAGGTGAAGTTTATAAAAGAGGTTTCCACTGGAGGACTCATTATAAATAGAAGGAGGAAAGCTGAAATTATCTTTGATCTTGAATCGAGAGGATATGCGAGGGTTGATGATTATGAATACCTTCTGGGTATGTCAATACTAAGTCTTACTGTAGAAAGAATCGAAAAGCTAAACAATGAACATGCGAAGAGGCTTGAGGAGTACAATAAACTAGCAGGCAAGACTCCAAAAGTGCTCTGGCTTGAGGATTTAGATGCTTTCGAGAGGGAGTATTTGAAGATTGTTGAAAATGAAGTCAAAGAATACGACGATGAGTTAAGTGGACGTGTCAAAAAAGGGAGCAGGAAGCCAAAGTCCAGAAGTAGAGCTATGGATAACCCAAAGAAAGCCAAAGCGGCTCAAAAGCCTAAGGCAGCACACGAGGTTGACCACTCAACAGATTCAGATGCTTCACAGGAAAAGCCCTGGAAAAAGTACAATCTTACATAGGTTTTGAATGTATGTATCTTAAAAATCTTTTCTGTCGCCTTGTCAGCTATTAAGATAATGGAAGACTGAATAAAGTTATACTATTCTTTTCGTGCCTTCCTGTACATTTTGTCTATTTTCCTCTGATATTCAATAGAGGCCGATTTCTCTTCCATGATCTTATGATGTGCAGACATCTTGCTTTCTCTGTGGATTGCTTTTCTCAGGGCCTTTGACTTTCTCTTAATACCTATCCCACTTAATTTTGGCTTTAGACTCTTGAATTCTATAGGCCCATCCTCTTGCACCGCTGGATTTCTTTCTTCTCCTTGCACTCCAAATGCTTCAAACACGCCAGGGTTTTTCAGAAACATGCTGGCATAACGCTCATAAAGAGCCTTATTATTCTCAAACAGATAATTCTTCACTTCATTCAAGTAAACTGGTTTGGTTTCCGCTGAAATGAAAAGCTCAATCAACTCCATGACTTTTGAGCGAGATGTATTTGTAAAATTCTCCTCTGTTAGTATTCTAACCATGTCTTTATATTCCCCTCTTCCTATTCTAAGCCCTTTGTATCTGTCTATAGCTCTATCTATTTTGCTTTTGGTGACGTTCATGCTAAGCCCTTCCGGAGCCAGATATTTATTATTCGGCTATAGTGGCAAGGCCCCATAACATAGAGATGACTTACAAAGTAGATAAGAAAGCAATCAGAAGGCTATACTTAATGAAGAATTCAGGAAATCCGGACATTTGTTCTTCTCTCTCCAGACTTGTGGAAATAGGAAATCCATACCTAACCTTTATACTCCAAGCCATGTTTCAAAATATGCTTTCTGAAACATCATGCCCGGCACCATTCGCCATTCTCATGAGGAGCAGTAAGATAGTCAATTATATAGTCAGACGGATTATAGGAAAAGATATAATATTAGAAGCCAGGGATGGGCCTAGGAAGTGTGACGACAGTAAATGGGATGAGAACGACTATGTCGAAGTCATGAAGTTTCTCTTGAACCTGGAAAAGGCTAATAGAAGGATATCATATATTGATAATCCCTTCATTTTATATGTAGTGTCGAAGATCTCGGAGGTGGAAAAAGCAAGGTTGATTAGATTCTTAGAGATCTCTCCCCTCTGTATATTAATAATGAAGACCATGAATACTAACAGCCTTTCGGGCATCCATTTAGAAGTTATCAATTTCCTGAAAGTCAAAGACATGACATATGAGGAAGGGTTCATGTATATTCATGAGTCTTGTGCGGACTTTAAGGCCCTAAAGAGAGAGTTTTTGAAGTCCAGATTTCCACAAATACAAAGATACTTCCATGTGCTGATGGACTTCTACCCTGAAATGATGTTTGGGGCAAGAAAGCCTTATGCCAACAGGATGAAGATATTTGGGGATCCTCTTTCAATACCGATCAAGCCAAGGCTGTTGTGTGTTTATATATCTGCTTGTGTATATTTTATAAGAAGAAAGTATGAGGCCCTGGGGCAGGAAAAGAACTTGGATGTGCTGATGAAGGCCATTTACATTGAAAGAATCCTTTCAACCTGCCCCAAAAGACGTCTCTTAAAAGAAGTGATTCATCAGCTGATTCTTGACACACCTATTCTTGTGAAGGTTATTGTAATGAGAAGATTTCCGTGCAATCTTGTTAGGAAGATGGTTGAATGTGTGCCATCCTTCCATCTTGCATATGAACTATCACTAAAGATTCTTTGTAAGAATCCCAATGACAGCTTCTATGAAGCATTGGTTGAGGAACTCCTCAAGAAGTATCCAACAGAAAGTAATGTGAGGAAGTTTGGTGCCTGTGCTCACCTGTTTGGCAAGCCTCTTCTAGAAAGGTTGAGATATCTTACAGATGCATGCTCTTAATGTATGCAGAATAATAGGAAAATGAAGTCTTGAATATTTTTATTCTCTAATAGTAAACAGATAGGTTAATGTCTCCATGAAAACCTTGAGCCTTGTTAGGATACTTCATTATATTTCCAGGTTGATGGAAGATGAATGAAGCAATGGCTAAAAGTTATGTTTTATACCAAATATATCTAGAAAGACAACTATAACTAGAAGAAACCCAGCGGAAAGAACATCTGAAATCGATGCAATAAGCGGAAGAGCCATAACGCCCGTATCCTCTTCCTTTTTGTCTAAGTACTCGACAAGAATGGAGATACCTCTTAGCAAGATTGTAACGTGAAAGACGAAAAATATCATGAACAGTATACAGAACTCATGGGAGTATTGAAGCCCCATTAATATAGCTATTACAAGGTATGTTAGTGACATCAATACAGAAATGAATACCAGTGTTATGTAAGACTCTTTGCTATTATGAATTGTTTGGTTATTAATTGATGTGAATATCTTATGGAGGTAGATGAATGCTATTGATACAGACATACCACTAAATACAGGGAATGACGGTGCAAGAATTGGAAACCTGGCAGAAAAATCCTCAAGAACGTATCCAGTAGCTGTGCTGATCAAATAAGTCATGGTTAAGACCTCCACAGGCTGAACAGGGATCCGCTTTTTACTGGCCAATCCAAAGTAGAGACATAGAGGAATAATAGAGATGGACAAGAAGATGCAGATGAGGGATGATGGTATTGAAGCATCTTTGAACTTTTTTGTAAAGTATATCAATGATCTTACATTCATGTAATCGCCAAAGGACGATATGGTTGGAAGAATAATGTTATCTGGGTTGATACCTAGAATCTTAGACACCTCTATAGATATTACAAGAAGAATTATGAACAAGATTGTAGTTAATATACATGACACAAGCGATCCAGTAACTATGGCTAGCCCCAGACCTGTGTGTAGTTCCCCAGACAAAGTAGTCCCTATTATGCCTACCAGTCCTATTGTAAGCCCTATTATGGCGGATTGTGCTAAGACTAGGTTGGAGTTATCAAAGACATATATGAAGTAATTCTTATATATAAACAGTGGCGAATGACTCATAGATGAGAGGTACATTGCAAATATGACCTCTATGTTTCCTTTGAATGACAAAATGCAGTTTGTTTCAAGAATGATTGGAACGTCTGCCAAACGAGCATCATTAGTAGCATCTATAAGTGCCGAGCCTGCAAGAATCAGCCCGCTCAACGATATGAACAGCCCTGGAATAGATTGCAGTAACAATGAGGTGTTGTATAACGATAGATTGACCAGGTCTCCAAGCATCGGTTCTGAGCCCCCAAGCTGATTAAGAAGAATGGATTTTTCAGATACCAATAATATTCTATGTTGAGACCCAACCTAATTTCCTATCCCATACTGTTTCAAATATTTGATGGCCATTGATAGTTGATGTAAGGAAAAAGAGGAGGGTTCTATGAGCGGTGGCTAGACAGTTATGTTTCACTTTTAAGAAAAGAAGTCCTGCACCCAAAGCCCCAAACATATTTGCAGAATCTATGAGACTTCTTTTAGATTGAAACCTTTCAAAATTAACACCCTAATCAATCCAGATCATGGAAAAGCCAAGTACAAGCTTTAACTTCGATAAAATACCGAAGTTCATAATGAAGCTTTATAAGGCCACAAGTGATGAGAAGTACAAGGGAATATGCTGGACATCTGATGGGCTCAAGATTCATATATATGATCGAGACGTGTTTGTGAAGGAGACGCTTCCTTTGATATCTAAGACTAGAGAGTTTGGAACATTTATCCGCATGCTAAATAGCTATGGATTTGTCAAGTCTAAGGACATTGAAGAAGAGGATATATATTATAATAAGAACTTCAGGAAAGGAAGAGAAGATTTGCTAGGGATTGATGACTCACTTCGGATGATCAAGAGGAAAAAGTCGAATGACATCCGGATGAGAATTGGGGACGGGTCTCTAAAAGAGGTTGTGGAATACCTATACGTACAAAATCAGGAGTTGTATACAGAATTGTCTGCTTGCAAGGAAAGGATAGAGAGGCAAGAAAGAGCCCTTAACGGGCTTATAGAGATTCTTTCGAGGGTCTTTAGGACAAACTCCCAAGACTTCGGGGCTCGATTTAAGCCCAATAACCTCAATCTTCACAATGAAATGGATCTTTTTCTTGGTGAACTTTCTGGACCTCTTAGGGACGGGTATGGGCCATCAGCTTCCAAGCCCCAGGAAAAAAGTATCCCAGAGCTTTCCTTCAAGTCAGGAGAGAACCACCATACAGATTCAGATTCTAAGAATGATGGATATGATGCTTTCTTTTAGGTGTTTATATAGCCTATGTAACTACCTGCACAGGATATGGATATACTAGAAAATAAAAACAGCATATAATTAAATATCTCAGGCTGAACGTGGTTATGCTAGCTTAATGAGTTTTCTTATTTTAGGTCAAAATCGCCATCCTTATGAAAGTAAGGAGAAGAAGTAAGATAGTAAGCATGTCTGTGGGATTGCTGGCTCTCGTAACGGGGACTGTGACCATTATTGGATTTGTAATCAAGTTGCAGAGGCGCTTAAAATCCATATCAATGAATGAAGAATTGAAGGAGCTATATTTCTACTGTCCAAGATCACCTGCAGTACTTGTCGAGGAATTGGGCTGTATTTCTCTTAGGTTTTCAGACATCAAGGAGGAAACCTTTATTATAGGCCAGGCTGAATGTAGAGAAAATAGTGAGAAGTTATATCTTGAGTTCATTATAAATACCTTAGATCGTATTTCCTGCCCAGAGGATGAAGCATATAGGATTGAAGGAGATTTGATGGAAAGAGAAAAAGAGAGGCTTCGGGTTCTGAGTTGTGAGATAAGATACAATCTCTGTGAAAACTCGAGGGTGATGGGAGCCAAAGATATAAAGGCATATTCTGATACTTCTTCGGTAGCGCTAAGAAGACTCCTTGGACTTGATAAAGAGTTTCCCTCCGAGCAAGACCTGGAGGCCGAAGAGGCAAGGGAGATGATTAAGGTTATTGAAGCATACTGGCATAAAGGACTAAATGATGTGGAATGCAAAATTTCTGAAAAAACTCTACTGTTGAAGAGATATGTGGCATGCGTTCTTGCTAGATATCTTATTGAATGCAAAATAGACAATCAGAAAAGAATGGCGAGAGATGCGGATGTTCTTATGAGGATTGAAGTAGGAGATGTTTTAGGTGATAAGAGGATAAGCCCGTTTGTGATTTTAAGCAGAAAAGAGTCTATGAGCCCAGGAACGTATATGAATGTTGTACGGGAGATCCTTTTTTTTATTAAGTATAAAGGCATTATTTCTGATATGGACTCCGGTGCAAATAAAAGTTTTAATGGCACTGATGAGCTGTGGTTTCTCTTACAGAAATGTAAGAATAGTTTCAACAGAACCCTGTCATACAAGCTTAGTAAACTGTTTGATGAAAGGTCTAAAAACGATTTAATGGCCGGAAACGATGACGACTATATGGCCTATAGAATCCTGATTGGTTTTCTTGGACTAACAGAAGGTTTCCAAGATGCAGAAATAAGGCAAATAAAAGATCAGGACATGCCTGTTCTTAGATACTACCAAAGCTTTCTTTCAACCCTAGTTGATGATAAGGCTTACTACCATATTCTAGATACAAAGAAGACCATTAAGGTAAAAGATTACATGGCCGGCCAGCTGCTCAGAGGTTATAAAGGCAAGATACATAAACTAGCTAGCAAGATTGAGAATAGGAAGATCTCTAGAATGAAAATAAGTGGGGGATCCATCCAAATGAAGCACTATCTCTGGATCTTAGTCAGACTCATCCATGATATTGGAGATGTAGATAGAAAGACCAACAGGAAATTCACAGATGAATTAAGCAAGCTGAGAGAGAACTTTATACTTTTAGTCGAACTGATTTTAGATGGGAGAAGGATAGATACTTCTGAACCTTCTACAAGGGCTGTTCTCAGGCTAGTGGGAATAGGTGAGAATATTGGTGTCTGCACTGAGGGAGTAGGGGATGAACACGCCTATATATTTGAAAGCATAGGATGGTGCAAGTCTCCAGGAAATTCTATTTCCTCTGCTCGATGCATCTTGAATGGAGTGGAAGTTCCTCTTAAAAGACATGCTATGGGAGTGGTCTCTCAATATCTCAAGGAATGCAGGGAGTGGAGCGAAGCACAAAAACGTATGGATTTGAAAGTCTTTAGAAGTGTAAGTGAGGCGTTTTCCATAAGATATGAGGATGGAAGGCCTGTTGGAGTAGAATACTTTGAGATAATAAGAACCATGCTTGTCAAAGTATTTTGCTATGAATCGGAAAACCTCTTCAGAAAAGCCATGATAGATGGGAATTCCCTCTCGAATATGCTAAAATATTATCTGGATTGTAAGGTGAGGGATGTTTGTGAATTTTTCTCAAAGGCCTTCCTAACGGTGATAAATGATCTTCATGAAGATGGGGAGAGGGTTTCTGGACATACTGTTACTATGATCAAAAGGGTTTTGGGAAAGGATGAATCTTTTATGCGAAGCATGGATTTTCAAAAAGTTGATGAAAGGTTATTCAAATCCATTCTATCCAGATTTCCAGGAAAGTACAAGAAGATTGAGTGCTGTTTTGAAGATAAGGAATTCAGGCTAGTCCATCTGGTTGCCTTGGCAATAGCAAAATACCTTAAGGCAGGTCCTGTTGAAAACTTTGAACTTGCTCTCGAACTTGAGAAGAATCTGATATGCAAGGTTGGATTCTATGAGGAAAGATGAGATGGCTACCATTGAATAGATATGATATACACGAAAACCTAAACCCCAAAGCTTTCATGGGAATAGAAAGAAGAAAGTTCTACATGCGGCTAGCAGGCTTTGTAGTGATCATGTTTGTGTCGCCAATAGTAATTGCTGTTGTTGGAAGATTGATTGGGGTAGACTCTCCTTTGACCTCATTTGCATCACTGTTCCTAGTCTTGGGGTCTATGGGAGCAATATGCAAGTCTGTGATTGATAGAGAAAGAGAAAAGAAGAGTAGAAGAATAAGGAAGATTAAATCCAAATGAAGTTTATTTCAATATTTCTATTCCTGTGGTTGCGAGTTGTTTGGGCAGATTCCTCCTAGGTTTTTGATTTGAATTTGTTTGTTTCTATCTTTTTTAGACCTGGTGAGGATACCCCAAATGAGTGAAGCCTCAGTGATAGTCCATCCATTGGTATTGCTTTCTGCAGTTGATCACTACAAGAGAAAAGGAACCAAGAGAGTTGCTGGGATATTACTCGGGAACGAAGATGGAGAGATCCATATCACAGAAAGCTTTGCTTGTATATTTGAAGAGGACGAGGATGGATGGTTTATAGACACCTCATACATAAGGAGCATGTTTGAACTATTCTATAAGGTTAACCACAAGCTTAAGATAATGGGATGGTATCATACTGGGCCAAGAATGTATGAGAATGATCTGGACATAACGAGGTCTCTATCCAAGTTCGTTGAAAGTCCATTTCTTACTATCATCAACGTTCACCTTGGGGAAAACGACCTTCCTATCCAGGCATTCAAGTTAGATGAGCAGGATGAGTTTATACATGTAGGGTGCAGTATAGAAGCTGAAGAAGCTGAAGAGGTTGGTGTTGAGCACCTTATAAGGGATATAAGGGAAGAGGCAAGCGGATCGATTGCAGCTAAAATCAACGGGATAAAAGAATCACTATTGGTCTATAAGGGAGTTCTCGGTGAGATAAGATCTTATCTTGAAGATGTAATAAAAGGGCACATTAGCCCGAGTCAAGAGATCATTGATCTCTGCCAAGAAATCATCAATTCAATTCCAAAGCTGGAAAAGCCTCTTGACGAGAATCTTTCCGATTGCTATGTCTCTGCGCTTGCGAAGACTGTGATTGCACTTAATGATCTAAGGAGGAATAGGCTTGAAAACGGAATCGAGATGAATACACCGTAACTTTAATAAACATGTCATATTCCTGATACAAACATTTTGGAACTCTTAATACTTTAACTTTTTGTATTTTTTCCCAGGGCCGGAATATGGAAATCAGACATATAGTTCTTCTGAGCTATGGAAATATTGATAGAATCAACCAGCAGGTGATGTGTGATGGGTGCCTTGTACTTAACTCCCCTTGGAGCGATTCGTCTCCAGAAACTAAGATGAAGAGGAATGGAGACGAGCTAACCATTGAATCTAAGGAAATGGTTCTTAAGGTCATCAATGGAAAGATTGTTTATATAGAAGCTGTTTACTTGATAGACAGCAAAGTTGAGTTTGTAGAGCTCACTCTTTCTCCTCATCCATACGATTTTTTTTTGTTGAAGAAGCACTTTCTTTCCAGGTTGAAGGGGACGCCTTCTAACTCTACAGATAAAGAGGTAGTGTACCTAAGGAAAAGAAGGATAGGACGCTTCGTCATACCTGTATTTTTATATTTGTTAAAAACGACTATCGAATATCTTTTTGTTGGTATTCCACAGCACATGGTTGATTACATAGTGAATTGCTCAACTGAGGAGAAACGGATTATAACTATAAAGACAACGTTGGGTACTTACATAAAGTTCTTCTGCTCCATCCAAGGTGCATTTCTGAGATTAGGATTTCCAATTGTATTCATCGATGAGATTTTTGTTGTTCCAACCACCATGTATCTGTCTGCCTTCTCATACGCATGTTCTTTCTTAGCAAGATCGCTAATAGAATCCATCCACCTCCTAAACAACAGCAGTTACAATCCTCTAAAAAGACGAAGAGATTCTGTAATTCTTAATACAGATCAAATATTCATGTCCGCATTGATTTTTTCATTTATTCTTCTGATCATGTTCAACATTGTGCATTTCTACATCCTTTGCAGCTTCATGAGCTTGTGCCTGGTAGGTCTGAAATTTATTACCGACTTCATAGACTTTGTACTGATGGACATCTCAAAGTGTCGTACATATACTCTTTCAATAAATTACGACAGAATGCCTGCAGTTGAGCTCAGATACACTAAGGTTTCTGTTTATGACAGAATTAAGCTTGCAGTACAAGCAAGTCTCCTGTCTTTGGAATCGTTCAAAGATAATATTCTAGTCAAGCTTCTACTTGGAATAAAATAGTGCCTTTTCTTACATCTACCTCGTGTGAACTAGCAGACTATGGCATCACGTCTCCTTCCCATCAAATATAGATGTTTTCTTTTCTATCCTTTCCTTGTCTCTTCTACACCTTAGTGCTTTCAGAATCTCATCATCAGGTATCCTCCCCACTAACGAGTTATAGAATGATTCGAAATCTCCTTCAGAGATAGATATCAGAATGGCCAGGTTCTGAAGGTCAGAGAACTTCTGAATAGCATCAGCACTCCCAAGTTCCTTAGCAAATTCTAAGATCTTGGTGACATATTCCACCATGTTCCTGGATTGCTTCTCGTCAAATGTAAGCTGCAATATTCTACCATATAATGCAGAATGGAGGAGGCAGAGAATTCGATTTATCAGGATCCTGAAATTTTCTCCTTTTATCGATGCCTCTGAAGCCTTTACAATTTCGTGTCTTACAACCTCTATCACTCTTTCACACCCCTCAAGGTTTCCAAACGTTTCCTGCTTAATCCTAACACCAATTCTCATCGCGCATGTTTCTACCTGATCTTCAAATGCATCCTTGAGCTTCCTATTGATTTTTTCTCGGAAGGTTTCAAGCTTCCAGAACTTATCTCCAAAGTATTTTCTTGTCACCAGATATATAAATTGAAGTATTCTTATCACTTCAAACTTACTTTGTGTTGAATCGTAAACAGACCCAACAAATGCATTTATCTTCCGAGAAAAGAAATCAATAAGCTCATCTTCCTCGGAATCACTGTAAAACCTATTGGATCTCTCAAAGGCAAAGCTTATGGTATTGAGGAGTTGTTTATACACAAATATGCTATCAGTAGCCCTACCTGCTTCCTCTCCAAGAATGATGTATTTTGTCTCGCTTTGCTTCTGAAGAACAAGAATCTCATAAATCTGATCAAAAAAGGTCTTTTCCTTGTCAATCGCTATTCTGGTGTATTGAGAAATAAGGTCCTCGGTAGCATTAGACCCGTCAAAATCCGGATCTATTGTCTCAATAAACGATCCGAGTATTCGAAGGTTTTTATAGCAGCTTTCAAGCCCCAGGAGAAACATGCAAGGCCCTGTATCCTTGAGGTAGTCTCCTAGCGCTGTGGAAATAACGTCGCCATACACCTTCTTGTGTATTATCTTATACACATCTTTTGTATTTACAAAAATATCTCCAATATCTCTGAATTTCGAATCATATGCATCTCTGATCTTATCTATCAATTCTACAAACGTACTGTGGCTCGTTGTGTGGAAATCAAGGTCTATGATGCTTTCCTTTCTGTACTCCATACTTACAGGTTCTTTGAATAAGTCCAAAGAATATATGTATGAATGGACAAGAAAGCTCTCCTTGCCCATTTCAAGCAAGGAATTATAGGCAGACTGCATCATTGTTTTGTTGTTTTGTTTATTCCCTGTTTCAAACACACTAAGCATCTTATCTTCGACTGCTTTATTGTACTCCTGAAGTTCTCCGTTATCATCACCAATCTTTGAAATATTGTATAGAAGGAAACATAAGAATCTCCAGTCTTCCTCACTGTCACTTGTTATAAGACTATCAAGAACCTTGAAATTCCCTTTCTCAATCTCCATTAGATACTTCACTGCCTTCTCCATCCTCTTTAGATGATTTATTTCTTTGTTTCTTTCCAGCACATTCCTCGATGTCCCAAGCGGTTCCAGAACTATCCGGCCTATCTCTCTGTTCAGGTCATCAATCTTATCCAGCTTTAGCCCTTCCTGAATCGTGCGAAGCTTTGTGTTGAGCTTTTCTCTCTTGAAAAATAGGCCTTCCCTTATGTTTTCAAGGTCCCCAACAAGCTCCACCAGATTAGCATGTGTCTGGAAGATGTTGTCCTCTCTGATGTCGACAAACTCCTCAACAAGACTTGTCAGATTGAACGACCCAGACCTCAGCTGGCTTACATGAATGCTCTTCATCTAGGGGAGACAGCAAAATCCCACTTATTAAAGGCCCTGATCATCATTGTAAGCCTTGAAAGAAAAAACATAGCTCAAGATAATTTAATCCCAACGATTAGAAGCCATTCCATTCTTCGGTATTTCCTCCAGCTATACCACTTAAAACTTCTTCCTTTCCAACATTAAGGATGTTGTTTGTTGACTCTAGGAGCTGCTCCTCAACAAGCTGTTCAAGCTCAACACTATCTCTAAACAAGAAAAGCTCAACTTCTTTCATGTCTCGAACAAGCTCAGCTCCAGTCTTCATGTAATTGATTAGTCTAGACAGAATGAAAAACCCTGCAGCAATTGCTGATGGAGACCTGTTGTTCATGGGAATTGCTATGTCCACACCTATCAGGGAATTGTCTGCATTGACAAATGCAATTGTAGGAAGATTGCAATATTGTGATTCCAGAATTGCCTGTTTGTCCGCATATGTGTCAGAAACAATGAGAAGCCTTGGGTCGTATACCCTTCTTACCTCAGAATTTGTAAACGATCCGGGAATAAACCTTCCTGTTATTGGTGTTGCCCCAACAGCCTCACAAAACTTAACAACTGGTTTTCTCCCAAATGTCTTTGTAGACACAACAGCAATACTGGAAGGGTGTTTTATTCCGCAGAAGGCCCTTGCAGCAATAATAAGCTTCTCCCACATTGCATTGATGTCAATAATACTAATCTTGTCCTGAGACCTTGTTCCATACATGTACCTAGAAAAGTTCTTGTTTGTAGAGGTCCCTCCGAGATGTGCCTGGCTAAGTATCAGTAACTTAACAAACTCGTCTGGAATTTTGATGCTATCTGAAATCTTTGTGCTATCTTGTGGCATTTCAAGGGTACAAATTTTTTCAGGATTATCCATCTAATATGTAGAGAAGCGTAAAGAATATCAAAGAATGTTATAGGAAAAACACTTCTAGTAGTGCAAATTTTATGGGTTATGTTTCTATGTATTGAAGAGGTCGATCTATATTGAAGTTGGATCCTCTTGAGGTAGGGTTACAGCCCCCGTAGCTCAGTTGGTTAGAGCATGGTACTTATATGCTGGAAAGCTGTGCAACACTTGGTTTATACTGCTAAGATATGCCAAGGCCGCGGGTTCGAGTCCCGCCGGAGGCATCCTTTTGCTATGGATATGATGTAAATTCTTTTAATCATCCTGGTTCTTTCTCAGAAGTGAATGTTTATCTTCTTGAACTCTAACAATAGAGCAAGGAAATCATCAAGGTCCATCTTTGCTGCCCTTGCCCCATCAAGATCGGCTTTTGACAAGACCCTTTCGAACACATCTTCGGGGGTGGTATTTTCAAATACAGGGTCGGCCTTTATCTTATTGACCAGAGATGAGTTCTTGAAATTTGCCCTGAGTGTTTTATTTTTTCTAAGAAAGCATATCTTCAGGAACCTATCGAACTCTTCAAAGTCTATTGGTGGCCTTGGTATTCGAGGCTCAATTCTTACAAAGCTCGACTCGACTTTTGGAGGTGGCACAAAGCTGTTTTTTGAGACCTTAAGGACATGATCTATCTGTGCAAGCATCTGTGCACCAACAGATAGTCTACAATATTCAGGGTTTCCAGGCCTTGCCACAAGCCTGTCAGAAAACTCCCTTTGGAACATTATGTATGCACACTTGAAGTTGTACTTCAGAAGCTTAAACATAAAGGGGCTACTAATCTGATATGGCAAGTTGGTTATGCAGAGATCAAAATGAGGGAAATCATGCTTTAGTGCATCTCCCACAAACAATTGAAACTTCTGAGCCATCCCAGGAACGCCATTTACTCTTTTTGCTAACTCTGCTGCTAGTCTAGGATCTATCTCATAGCATATCACCTTCTTTGCTTTCTGAAGCAGCTTCATCGTAAGATTGCCGGTACCTCCGCCTACCTCCAGCACAACATCCGTTGGTTTTATCCTTGCTCTTTCGATTATTGTGTCAATTACCCCCAAGTTCTTCAGTATGTGCTGCCCGTGCTGCTTATTGAACTTCGGATTCACCATCTAGACACCCTGTCGACTGCAAAAATTTAACAACACAGCCAGATTTAATCATTAAGGCTTCCAGAGAAAATCCCAGATATCGTCGAGATGTATATAATCTTGTCATGACGCCTAACCCACCTTGTATCCTTCGGGACCTTCATAAAAATCTCTTTGTAAAGATCTATTGCCATTCCGTTACATCCTATAACCCCATCACCAATAACTTTGGAATTCCCAATATTCTCCTTGAAGAGAATACTCGATCTGACAACGTCGTATTTCAGAAGTAAGTTTCCCTCAGTCACTATATACAAGTATTCCTTATGGGGCACTATCAAAGTCACCGTATCAAAAACCTTCAATATCACATCGGAGTCTTTGCAAATATGGCCATAATGAGTAACATAAAAGATAGAATCGTCTCTAACCCAGAAGTCTTGTATAATTGATTCACCCTTTGTTCCGTACACACTAGTATCCTTGGCATATCTTATGTCCTCAAATGTCGATCTATACAAATACCCATCGAAACCTAGAAGGTATATTCCCGAGCTGCTTATCATCGCCTTCTTGATGCATCCATCCATTTCTCGGAAATTGACCACGACTTCTCTACAGATTGCATCAAAGACAATAACCTTCGAAGTGTTGAACACCAAATATATATAATGCTCATGGATCCCCATACTCAGTATGTCTCCGTAAAACTCATATTCCTCACCCGAAGATAAAGCAATTAGTGTGTTTCTGCCTGTCAAGCAAAACACGTTATCGTTGTATACAACAAATTCTTTGCAGTCCATGCCTCCCTGTAATAACCTGAAAGGGATGTTTGAAGCCTCGGCAAAGAGCTTTGTACCTTCCATCCAACCTTCTTGTTTTTCAGGGGAGTGCCAAAACAATTCTTAAAGAATCCAAGTGAAAGAACTATATACCATATCTTTCATAATATACTTTATTTTTAATTAGATATCATGCCATTTGAGAAGTAGTATACCCTATCAAATTTGCTCAATAATCCTGAGTTCTGCATTATCATTATGACAGTTTTGTCCGAAAGATTTTTCATAATCATGTCAACTATGGCATTTTCAGATTCTTTATCTAAATGAGAAGTCACCTGGTCAAAAATATATATAGGCGCATCTTTAACAACTGCTCTCATCAGGTTAACCTTTTGCCTCTGCCCTCCACTTAGCCTATTCCCCCCATCTCCAACAGAGGTTTGGTATCCATCGCTAAGATTTCTAAAAACCTCATCCATCCCATACCTCTTGCAATATTCAACAATCTCTTCATCACTTAGATATTTATTTCCATCCCTTATATTGCTAAGGACAGACTTGTTGAATAGTTGCGATTCCTGGGGAGAGTATGATATCATGCTCCGAAGGCCTTCCTTGTTTAGAGTACTGAGCTCTATGCCATCAATAAGAATACTTCCGCTGTAATCAAGAAATCCAAGAAGAGCTCTAGCAAATGAGGTCTTGCCTCCTCCATTGTCCCCGGATATTCCTATCTTCTCTCCCCTTCTTATTCTCATGTCTACGTTTCTCAGCAACTTTATGTCTCCAATAGATATCTCTAATCCTTCAATTTTGATTTCTGTCTCAAAGTCTTTCTTGTAATAGCCCGGCTCCCCTGCGTCCAGTTTGGTGGCCTCAGCTCTATTCTGCGATATATTTGTTAGGTTCAGTAGTATCATGACAAGGCTGTTGCTTATATCGACACAATACATTCGAAGCTGATTGCTCAAAGAGATTATTAAAGTATAGTCCTTAAAACTAATATTCTTTGCATCTCCATTCGAAAATTGTATGGTCATTATAAACATCGCCATGATAAATATGTTTTCTCCAATAAAGTTCCCAGCCTGCAGCCAACTCCAATACATCTTCCCATACCTTGTTTCTGCACCCATACGCTTATACAGCTCATCTGCCTCCAGCTCCTCATTGTTGTATGACTTTATGATATCATAGTTCAATATACTATTGTATCTCTTTCTCTCTGTCATGTCGATCTCTCTGTTCATCTTCAGTCTAATGGTGTTTCTATAATGATTTATGATGATCACACATACCCCATAAGCAAGCACAACACCTCCCATAAGTAGCCCATAGTAACTTTCAACCCCCACCCGAATCTTAATCATCGTTATTATAATGCAGCACAAGCTCATGATAAAGCACTTTATGGTAGACTCTAGGATCCATCGCAAGGATAAAACCTTTCTATTCATGAACGAAATCATATCTCCAACGCCTATTTTCTTGAAATGCAGGAATGACATGCAAATGTGTTCCTTGTATAGATCTATAATATAATCTCTGCATATTGCTTCCACATAGCTGGACATTGCAAACAAAGACACCAATCCAAGCACATATGAGGAAAGAGCAACAATTAAATACACCCTGATCTTCCCATTCACTATCTCTGTATTGTCGGCTCTTTCTTGTATATCATTTAGAATTTGTGTAATGAGTATTTCTCCATATCCTGCAACTATCAGTGCTACTATAATGGGAAGAATCATGACTCTTACAACAGAGGATCCAAGAACATACTTGAACAGAACGGTTTTTATCATCGACATTTTGCTAATCCCAATCCCCTGAGTAGCAGGCTTCATTTCCGGGGTATATTTTTCTTCTTCTTTTTGCACAGCGACCCAGCAGACTTAGCTTAGAAAGCCTCAGAATCCTGAGAGGCAACTATTGGACAGTTTTCCAAGTATCATCCTGATTGACAGAGGAGGGTGCCAAATCAGCTTTATGTTTCTGGAGGAACGATTCTGTCTAGTTTCAAGGATTTTTTGGCCCTTAAAATGGCAATCGTGCAATACATTTTGCTTAGAAACGACTTGAATTTCTCCAGAGGTGCTCTGATTGCTCAGGCCTGCCACTCAAGTGTTTACTCCATTGAAAGATACAGAGACCATCCGGATACAGTAGAATATCTGAGGAACGTAAGGCTTATGACAAAAGTAGTCCTCAAGGTAAGTGGATAATCTAATTTCAGATAAAAGGAAAAGATGTGGGAGAGATAATAGACCATCTTGTTTCAAAAAACATAGATCACACTGTTTGGGTTGAGGAGCCAGAAAGTATAACCACATGCATATCTCTTAGGCCCTATGCCAAGGACAAAATTGCAGATGTTGTTGAGTACTTCAAAAGATTCAAGCTGTTCTAGTAATTATATGATAAAGGGCCTCCCTTTATTGTCTCCTTAGAGGCTCCTTTATGGTGAAGAAAGGGACAGTGGGATAGTTCTATATTAAGGCCAAAACAAATCCCCTAGCTATATGGACCCATGCCTCAAGGATGAGTATAGACGGCAGTTGACAGGAGCTTGTGACCAAGTGCCCTGCTATAAGGTGTTCTGCCGACGTGGGTTAGAAAACGAGGCTGCCGAGGCGTTATCTGAAGTGCTTTCGAGATATGGAGATGTGTTTTTGTGTAAAAACATATACAAAACTATAGAGAAAGCCTCTTATGTAAACTTTAGTAGAAGTGGAAATGTATTCTTGGATTTCTTCTTTTGCCTGAGCAGAGTAGGGTCTAGAAGAGACATGTCCATCGAAGAAAGTAGAGTCGAGTCTGATGGAAGTGAGACTTCAATGCTTTGCATTAAGAATGAAGACGGCATGAAACTAGAGGGAGCAATGCAGTCTGTTGAATGGACCAAGAGAAGATTTAGAAAGAGAAGCGTTCCTTCCTTAAAAAACAAGAGCGGAAACAGATTTGGATGCCTAAAGATTAATGAGATGAAGGATGAGTTTGATGGAGCATCTAAGCTTGACCATTCTATTTGCACCTTGATATCTGGAAAAGAGAAAATTACTGTAGAGAATAGGTACGTTCTTGTTGGGGTTCTTGAGCTACTACTCAAGAAATACGAGAACTCATTACATCTTACTCTTGGAATGATTATTATTAGAATTTACTGCTCAATAAGTAAATACGACGATGTTGAGGAAGCATACTACCCGATTTTGTACAAGATATTCCGCAATATCCGGAGTCTGTACAGTGAGATGCTTAAGAAAGCTTCACTTAGTGAGGGGATTACATGCAGGGGAGAAAAGATAGGCTCTAGAGAGGATCAACCTATTTGTATATACCTCCCTAGGTTTACAAAACTTGATCTCTCAATGCTTGTAGATAATATAGCTGGTATCCTTAACTCTGAGGAGGTTATCGATAACAGAGAGAGCAAGAGGGTTGATAGTCTATTAGGCATATTACATTTGTTGTATCTTATAAACGAGGAGTGTGGGCTACTTAGCTATAAAAGATTCTATCTAACAGCTTTTTGCTCCCGTATGAACTTTCGTGAGGAATTTAAACACTTCAGAGCAAAGTCGAAGACACCTCTCAACTTCCCATTCATCCTTCCGGTGCATATCAAAGCAGAGCTCATCAAGTATGAAAACAACGACAGAATGAAAACTTCCTTACAAGATTCATTTTTTAAGTCTTTGTTTGAGGGCCATGTGGATCCATATCTGTTCATTACCGTCAATAGAGAAACGGTGTATAGAGACAGCATCGAGATATTCAAAAAGATGAATGTATCGAATGCAAGAAAACAACTTAGAACCACATTCAAAAACGAGGAAGGAGTAGATTCTGGAGGAATAAGAAAAGAATACTTCCAACTGTTAAGCCAAGAGATAAAGGAGGATGGAAGATTATTTGAGCATACCGAGAACAGAATCTGGATTAGGCCCCACGAAGGGGATGAAGAGGAATACGAGGCCATCGGGAGAATAATTGCAATAGCGCTTTACAATAATGTTGTTCTCAACATTCCATTTCCAAGTTTGTTTTTCAAGAAGCTTCTTGGCAGGAGGCCATCTCTCGATGATTTGAGGGAGATATCCAGCGGGATAGCCACATCGTTGAGGAATCTGAGAAAGCTTTCAAAAGACGAGATCAATGAACTGGATCTAAGGTTTGTTGCTGAGCACAATGTTGACGGGACCACAAAAACATACCCTCTTGTGAAGAACGGGAAGAACATAAGGCTAACATCAGAAAACATGAGGCTATTTATTGAGAAGTACATTGAATTTCATACAGATACCCTTATAAAGCCTCAGTTTGAGGCTATTCGAAAAGGCTTCTATTCGATAATAGACAAGGACAAGATGATGTATCTAGATCCAAAGGAACTAGAGAAGATAATGATGGGATCGAATACATTTGACATTAAAGCAATAAGGTCCTCCACTACATATTCTGGGTTCAAAGAAGATTCTCCTATTATTATCTACTTCTGGGAGATATTCGAGGGATTCAACAGGAAGAAAAGAAAGAAACTTCTTCAGTTCATTACAGGAAATGACAGAATACCTGTCTCAGGCCCTGCATCACTAAAGCTTGTCATAATGAGAAATGGGTGCGATACCGATAGACTCCCCTCTTCACAGACATGCTTCAACACACTTCTACTTCCCGAATATTCATCCAAGAACAAGTTAGAGAAAAAGCTTGAAACCGCTCTGGAATTAACAGCAGGTTTCTTTCTGCTTTGAAAATAAATTATCACCACAATCTTTCCCATTCTTCGAAAAAGGCTTCTGAACATTCATCGCTGCTGAAGTCTAAATTTGTTGCAGGGTCAAATAGCCTGTATGTTTCCCTTGCCGTATACAATTTCTTCTTTATATTTTTCCTGAGACCACTGCAATAGGGCTCTCTAGGAGAAGTTCTGAGAAGTAAGGCCTCATCTTCCCCTAACTCCACTTCAAATTCCTTTTCTTCTTCAGGACATATTCTCGGCATTCTTTTGCATTCATAAAGTACTTTATTATATCCTTCGCTCATGAGTAGAGTCACCTTGTTATCCCATACACTATATTCATAAATAAGTTTATTACTCTTCTTGTGTAATGGTATGTCCTTTCTTTTGATTCTCACAACCATCATCTTAGGCCCCTGAGCATCTGTCTTGCTCATCCCCTTAGGATAGGAAGCTTTGTTTTTCATCCACTCCGAAATCTCTTAACAAAAACAAAGCTCCATTATATATAAGCAGCCTTTCCATTAGAAACATAAGGTATCTCCTTGGATCACTCATCAGGAACTGCATACTTCTCTATTTCCTTTTCCTTTTTCTCCTCCTTCCTCTTCTTTCTTTCCCCACCACTTTCTTTTCTTCCGCTAAGCTCTCGATCGGTAAAGTACTCTCCTGTCTCCATCTCAATATCCTCCTTCCTCTTCGGTATATCGGAAGGCATGTTCCCACTGTGTCTTCCGATAATCTTCTTCTTCGACTTTTTGTTACTCTTCTTGATCTCAGGAAGGAACCGGCTCCAATCCTCTCCCTCCTTGGTGATGTCTCCTTCAAGTTTTCTTTTTTCCACAAGCTTTTTAATCTGGTACATCGGATGGATGTTGTTCATACAATCAATTACAATTTTCTTCACTTCCTCAATACCCCTGAAGCTGCCTATAATGCTCACAGTCTTCCCGTGCACAAGAACATAGCATTTCGTCAGAATCTGGATGGCCTTCAAAGTCATCTCCTTGGGTCCTATCAGCCTATCTCTTCTTTTTTCAAACACCTTGTCGGAGCTTGCCAGTTTCTTTATGTCAATCACTTCACAGAAATACTCGTCCTCCAGTACCTTCATTGCTTCTTCAACCCCGACTCCTCGGCTTACAAGCTTAACAAAGTTGACTGCCTTGATGAATATAAATGGATCTCTTGTACTCTTGTTTGTCTCCACATCAATAACCCTCTTCTCCAAATCAATCTTGCATGATATCTTCTTCCCCTCCAATGCCTTAATAATGTATTTCTGTGTCTGTTCAATATACTTCTCTCTGTACTTTGGGAACATCACTGCTTCAGAACTCATTTCTACAAACTCATGCTTAAAGTCTTTCTCAGAAAACTTTACGTCCTGATTCATATGGGTCTTATATCCTGATTATTTCATTTGTGCAAATTTCTGTTTCTATTCTTTACTTTTCTTACAATCTCTCTAAAACCATTTAATGCCATTCTCTCTTTCACCAAACCCACGGTTGTCTCTAAAAACCCTTCCTGCCTCTCGAAAACGTATCTTTTATACTCATGATTTCCATTTCAATCGTTTTTGGTCTTCCTGTCACCGGTATCCATCCGTTTCATCCCATTCTTGAAAAGCCTTCTAAGCACTCTGTAAACTCCGTTCTGGGAAATACCACTTAGCTCAGCTTCAAAATGGCCTGAAATCACAGGACGGAGGCTCTCCACACTCATTTCATTTCCCAAACCTAAGCAAAACATCATCTTCCGAGCAAATATACCGAAAATTATTTTATACTCCTTGCTTATATCAAGATTCTGAAGTCTCTTTAGCACCCTAACAGATCTATCAAACTTTCCATGTTCCATCCATCTGGAGCACTTCATGAACTCGTCCCACATCGTTCTCCCTTCCTTCTCAATCCCTAGAATCATTTCAAGGCGCCGCAGCATATCTGGAGGATATCTATCTGCCTTTCTTACTTCTTCCATAAGAAACTTCTCAGTAAACTTGAAATACTTTATAAGACAAGGATATGTAGAAGATAACCTTACAAGTTTAGGCAAGGCTAGTCTTCCAAAGTATTCCTCAGCCGTATTTCTTCTAATATTTTTAAACAAGTCCAAATCATCATCTTCACCTTCACAATCCTTTTCATAGGGCCTGTATCTTGGAGATTGAGAGATCAGTGATTTCATGGCACCCCGGCGGTACTTACTTCTCGATCTATAAACGTGGTAAAACACAGTGTCGTTGTCCTTAAAAAACCTCGAGAATATGTCCACATACTTTACAGCTAGATCATTGATCCTTGGATCTGTGGAATAGAACATGTGAAGAATGTTTGTGTCTACCTCGTCCACATACTTATTGATCTTTGAGAAATACTTCAAGGCCAAGGATCTTGCAATCCAGTTTTTTGAGTGGAATAGTAGGGCCATCTTCCGAACGCCCCCTCTTACTACCTCCTTCTGTGAAGTAGACTTTACAATCCTTTTCAAGTTATACAGCCCTATCTCGATCTCGGAATAAGAGGAGTCAGGAGAAATATCTATCTTCAGAAGCTTCTTTAAGCATCTGCTAGGCTTCATGGAAGTGGGTCTATGGAGAAAAGATTAAATCGAAACATTAGAAAGTAAATGCCTTCAGAGTAACTATGACAATCTGCATTACGGAATGCTATCTAGTGTCTCATCACAAAGCACCAGGGCTACAAGAAGATTTATTTAATAAATGGATTGTAAAGCTTTAACAATGTAAAAAATTTACTTCGGATGATGTGTTATTAAACGTCCTTTTCCTTTTGGCCTTTGAAGTCGGTCATCTCTAGTGCTATAGACCCCAGAACACCGAGTATTGAGAGTGCCTGAACTTTCTTGATCCTGTGGCCAAACACGATTAGTGACAGGAAGATGGAAAGCATCTTTCTTGTAAGGTTGACTGTGGTGAGAGTTAGAGACCCATGAGACTGAACCATCGAATATATCACGATCTGGCCAAAGATATTGAATGTGGAATATAAGAACAGGTCTGGCACAATCTCTGGAGTGGACTTTATGAATGCAATTGAATACTTCAAGTTATCTGTCAGGAGGATTGCCGTAAAGGATATCAAGAACCGGAACAGATTAGTGTAGTACATCATATGAAAAGATGAAATCTTGAATGTCCTGAACAAATGATCTTGAGCAGAGTTTATGATTCCGTCTGCAAGAAGACTGGTGATAAGAATCAAAATCCCAATGAAGCTAAATCCAGATGTCGATGTGCTCCTTTTATCGAACAGCGAGAAAGAGAGAACAGATATAGATATCAGGCTTAAAGACAGACACTTCCTATGGCTCAAGGTTCTCCTGTATATCAGAAAGTTCATTAGGGCAATAGGGAGCAGCTTACAGGACTTTGCAATTATCAGTGTTGGATAGCTAAGGTATTTAAGTGAGATGAATCCCAGCTGAGCAGATATCAGGCTTAGAAGTGCCAAGCAGGCATAGTGGCACAACACCCTTTTTCCAGGGGCACCCTCTGCCTCTTTGCTATAACTCATCATCGTCCTTCCCACTGCAATGCCTCCTAAGCTCTGAAGGACCAATGGAAATAAAGCAGACTCATACTTCCTGCCATTATATGTTGTTGTTGTTAGCTTCTCGCCATAAACTCCAAACACAAGGAAGAATGCATATATCCCCATGGCATGTAATGCTAAGCTGACGTGCTTGTTTAAAGTTCCCATGAGCTTCGGGGAGGTCTCTTGTAAATCAAAAAGTATTGCATCAAAATTTGCAAGCCTTCCTGCCCATGGAGTTCAAGGCCTCTTTGAGATTGCCATGTGAAAGCCCAAGGATGATTGCTGCAGCAATTTCCAATGAGGTGGGAGACGCTGACAGACCAGCAGAGGCATATACCCATGAAGACGGATACCTGGTTGTGGATATTACCGCAGGCAAGGTAGGGGATCTGGTAAAGTCCTTGAATGCAGTACTGTCAAGATTCAAACTGTCTATTGAAACCATAGAGTTATGTAGAAAGCTCAAGGGAGAAGATCAAGCAGAAAAAGGAGGAAGGCCTTCTGACACTAGGTAGCTAAAATAAAGTGAGTTTAATGCTTCGACATTTATATTACTATTTCTCTTCCCAAGGCCTCATGTTTCTGTAGAAAACAAAGCTTCCAGCCTATTGAGCTCCTCCTCATCTGCCTCTGTCTTGAATCCACTATACATAGGGATTTCTTGAAGATCTGCACTTATTACTAGCGTTCCTCCTCTACACGAAACCACAGGAATCTTCCTTTGTGTTCCAATAAGGTCTGTGATTTCTGTGCAGTTGCTAGCCAGGATGTAATGGTTCTTGTTCGACTTCCTCATAACTCTTCTTAGACAGCTCAATGGTTCTTTTACTTCTTTATGGTCACAGTGTAATATCTCCAGATACCTTGAGATCCCTTCCTTATGGTCCCTTCCAATTTCTTTGAGCTTCTTATAAACACACTTGGTTATAAAGAGCTTTGGTTGAGACTTGAACAGGTCATTTATGTGTCTAAGTCCTAGATGATATCTGTTCATTGCAGCAACAAAATCACACTCGACAATGACTTGGTAAGGAATTCTGTATCCTATCTTTGAGAGTAGCTTTACCACCTTCTTGTTTTTTTTGTATACTTTTCTGTTCATTTATCTTTATGGGCTAAATCCTAGCTGAATGAAGACCCCAAAATGGTTAGGAACAGCAATGAAGTTGAGCTTTCGGAAGAGGAGTTCTATGTCCAAAGGGCTAGTGCTGTGAAAAGCGGGATCAAGCAAGGTATGAATATGTATCCCCATAAGTTTGAACTAACTCATAGTTTTGGGGAGATCCTCGAAAGAATAGGAGGAATAAGCGAGCAGTTTGTTGGGAATGATGTGGTTCGATCTGCTGGTAGGATAATGAGTATAAGGCTTCATGCCAGATTCTGCTTTTTCATGGTTACCTCGAATGGAGAAAACCTTCAGCTGGTGATTGATGCCAAGGAGGTAGGGAAAGACCAAATAATAAAATTCCTTAAGAGGGGGGACATAGTAGGGTTTACTGGAAAGCCTGGGAGAACAAAGACCCTCGAGTCCTCTGTATTTGTCAGTGAGGTCATTATTCTTTCTCCATGTCTGAGAACTGTTCCCACAGAGCATTTTGGACTAAAGGATGCAGAGACCATCTACAGAAGGAGGTACATGGATCTCTTGATCAATAAGGAGTCGAAGGAAAGGTTCCAGAAGAGAACACAAATAATTAGGTACATCAGGAGGTTTTTGGATTCCAGAGGGTTCCTGGAGGTTGAGACACCGATGATGAACCTGATCCCTGGAGGGGCTGCGGCAAAGCCCTTTGTCACTCACCATAACGAACTTAAACTGGATCTTTACATGAGGGTATCTCCTGAGCTTTATTTGAAGAAACTTGTTATTGGAGGCCTTGACAGGGTATATGAGATAGGAAAGCAGTTCAGAAACGAGGGGATTGACCTTACTCATAACCCCGAGTTTACATCCTGTGAGTTTTACATGGCCTATGGTGATTATAATGACCTTATGGTGATGACGGAGGAGCTGATGAGTGGGATGGTTAAAGAGATGTTTGGAACAGATACGATAGTATACAGTCCAAAGAAAAGAGAAGAAAGATCTGAGTCCGTGGAGTTGTCATTCAAAAGACCTTTCCGAGTTATTAGTATTATTGAGGAGCTTAACAGCCGTCTTGGATTGGATCTCAGCGGGGAAACTCTCGATAGCCCGGAAACTCTGGAAAAGCTTTTAGAAGCTTGTGAAAAAGAAGGGATACATGTCGAGAAACCTCGTACATTGACAAGAGTGCTTGATAAGCTGATCGGACATGTGATTGAGCCTCAATGTGTGAATCCAACTTTCATCAAGGACTATCCAATAGCGATGTCTCCACTGGCCAAGAACCATAGGTCCAAACCTGGGCTTACCGAAAGGTTTGAACTGTTCATTAATTGTAAGGAGGTGTGTAATGCCTATACGGAGCTGAACAATCCCTTTGAACAAAGAGAAAGGTTTATTCAACAGGCACAAGACATGAATGCCGGGGACGATGAGGCGATGATGAACGATGAAGATTTCTGCACAGCTCTTGAGTACGGTCTTCCACCTACTGCAGGATGGGGACTGGGGATTGATAGGCTTATAATGTATTTGACCAATGCAGCAAACATTCGAGATGTGATTTTCTTCCCCACGATGAAGCCTGAATAAAGGTGTTTTATTTGATTTTTAGCCCCTGTAAATAATGAAATGTGAAGAAGCCCTTACAAAGGCTCTAAGAATTTCTTTTATGGTATTGATTGGAGCTTCGGATGCAAATATTAACTTGAGTGATCATATGATGGAGGGGAGAGAAGACAAGGAGGATATGATGAGATTAATGAAGATGCATGGTGTGGATGGATACCTTACATTTACTTCTGATGAGCACTTGAATGAGTATATAGGAGAGGGGGATGAAAGGGTCAAATTCCTAACTGGGTTCTCTGGATCGAATGGAATAGCTATAACCTGTACACACCCTGCCTTGTACACCGACTCAAGATATTATATCCAAGCAATGAACCAATCCAAGAAATACAAACTTAAGAAGATGGAAGAGGAGGAGGGGATAGATGAGTATCTTGAGAAGGTGTGCAAATGCAAGCAGGTTGGGATATGCAAGAAGTTCATTCGGTCTCGAAAGTATGAAGATCTAAAGAATAAGCTTGAGTCTCGGGGAATAACTTTGAAACCTTTTGAAAACGACCTGGTGGATATTATATGGAAGGACAGGCCCCTGAGAGCCTTTAACAAAGTATATAGTATTGAAGAGGAGAAATTCCGGCGATACCAAATGGAGCTTATAGAATTATGTGAGGATTCTGAGTACAGAGAAGCATTAAGGAACAAGCTGAGTGGTGATGATACCAGTGTTGTTGGAAGAGCATTCAAGGACAAGCTAAAGGAAATAAGATCGATTCTTGAGCCAGACCAAACATTGGTGATTACAGAACTTGACACGATAGCATGGATATTCAATCTGAGAGGATCAGATATCCTTTACAACCCTGTATTCTACTCATATGCAATTGTGTCCAAAGATTCTGCAAAGTTGTTCACCAATGAAAAGAATATCAAAATGGACGATGTGGACATTTATCCCTACGACGATTTTGTAAGGCATGCAACAGGGCTTAAAGGTAGGATTGTTATTTCTGGTGAGTGTAATGCATATGTCAAAGACCTGTTTGAGGGCATAGAGTATTGCGATAAGATAAGGTTACTTCAGTCTCAGAAGGCAGAAGTAGAGATTGAGGGATTTCATCTATCTTATATATTTGATGGGATGGCACTTGTAGAGTTATTTGAATGGGTGGATCTAAGTCTCGATAAAGGAATATCTGAGAAGGTCATCAAAGAAAGGCTAGATGGGATCAAGAAGAGATTTTCTGGGTATGTTCAGCCAAGCTTTGAATCGATTGTCGGAGGAGGGCCTAATGGAGCGATTGTCCATCACAAGGCAAGTGATAGGGTTGTATCAAGAAACGAAGTTATCCTTATTGACAGCGGATCACAATATATGTTCGGGACAACAGACACCACACGAACCCTGCATTTTGGAGAGCCAACTCCTGAAGAAAAGAAAAGCTATACTCGTGTTCTTAAGGGGCAGCTAAGGTCGATGAGAATGAGATTCAAGTCTAGCATGCAACCATCAGTCTTAGATTCGTTATCAAGAATTGACCTGTGGAATGAGATGGAAGATTATGGCCATGCTACTGGACATGGAGTAGGCCATTTTCTATGTGTGCATGAGTCTCCACCAACTATTTCCTATTCAAGTGATCAGCTCTTGAAGCCTAGGCAGGTATTTTCAATTGAACCGGGCTTTTATAAAGAAGGGGAATATGGAATAAGGATTGAGAATCTTGTATATTTGAAAGATATTGATGGTAAGTTCTATGAAATAACTAACTTGACACTTGTCCCATATCACCTTAGGCTTATAGATACTTCCATGATGTCTGAAGAGGAGGTGAGCCATTTAAACAGAATTAATGAAGAAATAAGGTCTACCCTGGAGCCATTTATGAAGGGAAAAATCGGATACAGATATCTAATGGAGAATACAGTACCTATCAAGAAATAAATATTGTTTGGTTTATAGGAGTAAGGTTTATTTATCTAGGGATTTATTTAACAATCTCAACACATATAAACTTTCTGAGTTTCTCTTGGTGGGAAAAATACACTAATTAGTCCAAAACAATACTAATCAAACCTCGTATTCAGGTGGGTCAATCAAGTCGTATAGTAAATTGATGTTTCTCTTACAAAGAGGGCAGGTATCCTTCAGATCTAGCCACTCATCTATGCATTCCTGGTGGAAGTGGTGCCCACAGGGGAGAAGTTTCAATTTGATTCCAGGAATATAGTTATCAAAGCATATTGTACAGTGGTAAGTATCGTCGGAAACATCATTCTGATCTTTATACATCACCTCTTGAAGCTTCGGCTTTACAAATGTTATAAGAAACAGCAGTAAAACAATAGCTATAAGAGGCGCAATGAAGGCTACAAACCCGAGCCCGACGAACACGACCGTTGTGTAGTATAGAAGAGGATTTGTAGTACTACAATCCTCGCATTCCTGGACCCAATTAAACCCAATGAGATACCAGAACAAAAGAAGAGCTTCTATGAAATTGGAAAACAGGGTTATGTCTGTGTTCTCCCTGTATTCCGGTATTCTATTAATTCTAAAGAACGGGATATTCTTCGACATGAATATTCCAAACTTAGCTACTGTTATCACCATGTATACCAGCAGAAAGAGCTTCAAGGGAACTTCACACTTTTCATTTCTTGTGAGAAAGAGCACAGTAAGGGTGACTAAGATCTTCAGGACTTTCAGAAATCCCTCCATTACAATCAATGTCTTCAAGAATTTCAGTGCATTGGTTCTTTCCTGTGTTTGGGAATTTACAAAATCCTCCTCTCCTTCCCTTACATACATTCACATCCTTTTTCCATTTTTCTTTTTATTTTTTTCAAAGGGGGAACATGTCTCCATTGGTAGATCTTAAAACTCATTGTATAAATGGGAATGGACATAGAATACCTCTCGACCGTAATAGCCTAGAGACGATGATATCAGTAAAACCCACTTCTGAGAAAAATACAAGGTATCTCAAGCTTGTACATACACTTGGATGGGGATACTTTTCTTACTATCTTCACCATACTAGGATCCACCCGGAGACCGACTCTTGAGAAGATGTATTGGCCTACATCCTCATTGTTTCTGCAGAAGAAGTAGCAATGGACTAGAGAGTCGTCATCCCAGGCACTGATCTTTCTGAGATAATCTAAGCTATGGTCAGGAAGATTTAAGAAAAAATGGTCTATCTTTCTCCCAGCTATCTTCTCGAGGAACTCACTTGCGGGAAGATTAAAGACTTCGATATTCCTTGGATCAAGCTTATTGATTTCCATAGATTTCCTCAGGCAGCTAATTGCATGTGGATTTAAGTCGTTTGAGTAGACCTTACATCCTTTCTTCAATGCAGCCAGAGATACAGGCCCTACTCCGCAAAAGGGGTCGCATAGGACATCTCCATCTCTAAGCTTCTGAACAAGATCCAGCCTTTCATTTTGAAGCTTCGAACACCAGTATACATTCTTATAATCAATATAAAAAAGGATATCTCCTTCTTTATGAATAGTCTCCAGTATGCCCTCTCCTCCTATCACCTCTAGATCGAATGACCTATACTCATTTGATATTTGACCCGTTTTTGTTATCACTGTCTTGCCCGTCTTATCATACACAACTTGACCAATTATATCTTTGTACTTTATCTGTTCCTCATCTAGGTTCAAATGAACTATAGACCCAACGATCTCAAAAGAAGAGGGTGTTTGAACTTCTTTGGGTAATACTTTCCTAAGAACCTCATTGTAGGTAAAATACTCATAGAGTAGCTCAATCTCTACATCGATAAGCTCACTCTCTTCGTTCGAAAGCTCTTCATTCACTAGAATGAGAAGATCATAGCCAGTATCTGTTAGAATCCTGAATGTGGTGTATCTCTTTTTAACTTTGATTACTGATGGAATACGAGGAACTTTCCTTATCGACTCCTTAACCCTCTGGATACACTCAGAGGCTTCCTTATCGCTTGTCCCCAGTGCCTTCAAACAAATCACTGACTTCATTTCATTCTTGAAATTCATTCCAGAAGGGTTCCTTGCAAAGTCATCCCCCATCAAGGGAAAATAGAGAGATTGGGTCAAATAAAAACATTTATTCGCTATCTTTACTGCAAGGTCTCACCCTTCCTTGTCGTAAAGATCAAGGGTCATTGCAGTAAGCTCCATCACCTTCCTCTTATATTCCTTCTCATTCTCCCTTAAATGCTGTGCTGCATCCACATTGGCAGGGCTTTCACAGTTCGGGGATGTGAGAAGTGTTATTATACTCAGTATCACACTCTCTGGCGTCCTCACAGGAAGCCATCTGTCACCAAGGGACTCATATCCATACTCGTCCTCCCCGGGGTTATGCAATATGGATATGCAGACGTTTCCGTTTTCATCTATATTTGGGTGCCACATCTTCGAGCAGAACCGAAACTTTGGAGGAGAGCCTGGATAATCAATAGGGAACACCATTCGCCCCTTGAAAATCCCGTTTTCATATGGCGTCGCTCGTGGCCCAAAGATTAAGACCTCCCATGTATATATGTCTCCATCAACCAGCCCAACACTGTAATACTCGTTAGGATTCTCCTGGATTCTTTTGTAGTCCTTGAGAAGAAGTCCTTTTGAAAAGCCTCCCTTGTTTGCCATATTGTTTTCTTGGGTTTGAAATCCTAATGGTTTATATAGTTTCGGATTCACAATGCAAGAGTATTTGACTAGTGCGGCACATGAAACCTCCTGCTTGTGCACGCAGGTATAAACATCGAGGCTCGGCCGTTCATGGTTAGAGATGGCTTTAAGAAATATTTGCCAAAATTTTCACCCTGAATGGAGGAAACAAAGAAGCTAAAGGTTTACCCGAGGCAGACAGGTGTTTATGCCAAGCCATATGCGTCGGAGGACGAGAAGCCTGCAAGAAAGGTTCGCGAGGAGGTCTGTGGGTTCAAGGCGCCGGAAACAGCTTACACTCGTCAATACATTGATAAAAAGTGCCCATTCACAGGTGATGTTAATGTTAGAGGAAGGATTTTCAAGGGGGTTGTCAAGAAGATGAAGGCTGAGAAGACTATTGTTGTTGTTGTTAACTATGTTCATTACAGTAAGAAGTATAAGAGGTACTCAAGAAGGCATACCAACTTTTCTGTCCATATGTCTCCTTGCTTTGAAGGGATGATCAATGTTGGAGATGTCGTTATGTGTGGAGAAACCAGGCCTCTTTCCAAGACAAAATCATCTGTGGTCTTGGGGTATGTCAAGAAAGCCCTTCCAGGCTCATTCAAGCTTCTTGAGAGTATCTAATAAAGCTTTATTGCGTACCTTGAACACCCTATTGTTGTATTTAGCTATAATATCTCTTCCACAAATCGATAAGCAACAGGGGCCTAATGAAGTTGTTGAATGATTGGGAAAAGGAAGAGGTGATACACAAGAGTAAGATAGTGAACTTTGATTTCCTTGTTGAACGGAATTTCATTGACGAGGTTAAGGATGGTTTCTATTATCTTTCCAAGGATGGCAAGACTGTTGAGACCGAGCTATGGAAGAAAGTCAACCACGAGTTAGCTGAATATTTGGATATAAAAGACATAGACAAAGAGATTAAGAGATTCATATTTCTTCTGAACAGTTACAACGAAATCAAGGACATAGGACAAGAGCTTATTGGCAAAATAGCTAATCTAAGGCAAACAACAGCAAAAGATGTTCATGAGGAATTGGGGATGGAGATAGAATAGCAAGGCCATGAAGAGTATGAAAGCCTAGTAAACACAATTTGTTCTCGTATTATCTTCAACTAGTATTAATTCCTCCGGCATCATGATCTTTGCCCTCATCACATCTATTGGATGATAAATCAGACTGTTCCACTCTCCATCTTTTATACACAAAGATCTTCCAACATGGCATCTTGTTTCTATAGCATATCCAAGAATATTGCAAGGACTGTATGGCTTACTGCATTCTCCACGGAATACAACATCATTGCACATCCCAATGTGTAGAATATTGCTATGATCTCTTTTTGTATCATAGAACCCAAGAATGCTTGCTATGTGTGCATCTCCAGGAGAAGAAAAGGCAACTGCAGAGAGATTGTATCTAATTCCAAGTAGTGATGCAATTGTCCCTCCAAGAGAATGCCCAATAAGAATTGGTTTATCTTCATGATATGTTCTTTTGACATAATCGACTATCTTCAAACCATCACTGAAGTATCCGATGCTATCAAATTCCCTAATCTTTTCTTCCTCACATCCTTTGTCTTTACATATGGAGTATAGGATCCTGTCTAGAAGCTTGTCTTTCTTAGAGGTTCTTCCTATTCCCACCCCCATCACCGAGAGTGTTGTTCCCTTGAATGCAATGGCTACCCTTCCGTTGTATCTGAAGGCCTTTGCTCTTACTCCATCTCCATCATATCCAAATTTGTCCAGTATGGTGTCTAAATCATGGCTGTGATATGTGTTTGAGGCCATCTCAACAAGTTCCATAAGACGTACCCTATCAATAAGGTTTAGGTCATACTCTTGGAATGCATCAATGCTAGAGGCAGTTCCACTTTCCAGAATCCTACCAGAAGGATAGAAAGCATTGTGAATAGTTTCATGTGTATTGTTGTACAAAGATGCCTGTAAGAAGTGGAAAAGCATAATAAAGAAGATAAGATCCAAACATCCTTTTGTTTATATTCTGTTTCATCATCCCTAAAGATTGCTCTAATATCTATTTCTCCTTCCCTTAAGTTCTATGAGAAGTAGCTTATCATACATCATTCTATTAGATATTGTCGACCTTGTAGTAGAAACAGCTTCATTAGAAACATGCAGAAGCACTTCACAGGTTCCAGAAAGATGGATAACCGCAGTAATACTCAAATGTATAGAACAAAAGATACAAATAAGATCTCCACTCCTAGGAGTAAGATATGCGATTTTCTCTGATCCCTGTAAACCGCTACTTGCAAAGATATCTGAATGTCTGCAAATAGTTAACATCCCCGAATACATTTTTCGAACCATAGATGAGATGAAACAGGAGCCTTATGCTTTCATCGAGGTCGTGTGCATTTCATTGGGCTGTCTCTTAATGCAGACCTTCCTATTCAGGTCATCCTGGACAAATCTCAAGAGAAAGACCTTCCATTTCTTTGCATTCCTAGTGTTCTACAAAGAATATAGGATGTCACTAGTACTCGGAGAAGGACTCCTCCTCGTTCTGGGCCTCTTATCGTCATGCAAGTATGTTAATTCTTTATTCAAGCCCTACCTTAGCAAGAATGACAAGGGAAGAACTGTACTATCCCATATATATCTTCTATCTGCTTGCATATATCCAAGACTGTTCATAAGACATGTGGAATATGTCTCTGTTTTGGTTTCGATCTGTTTCCAGGACTCTATGGCCTCGATCATTGGGGAATGGCTAGGGAAGACGGAGAAGTCTATTCAGGGTTCAATAGGAGGTACAGTGTCAGGAACGATGGTTTATTTCACTCTCTACAGAAAGATCGATATGGTGCCATTCTTCGTATTCATAGGGATTACAGAGTATCTTATTCCAATTAATGATAACGTATCCATCCCACTTTTTGCAGTTTTATACTTTCAGATATTGAAGAGGTTCAACCCTAGCAACAACCTCTCTTGGGGTTGGGTTTCACTTCCTTCAGGTTCTCTTTCTTGAACTCAACACTCTTGAGACGTCGCTTTCCTGCAGAAGCTTTTGGGGCTTTCATCTTCTTATGAATCGTCTTGGCAAGCTCAAAAAATGCCTCCCGGACGTTTTCTCCAGTCAATGCAGAGGTTTCAAAGAACGACAGCTCGTTTGCAACTGCTTCCTCCTTCCCTTTCTCTGTGGCTATTGCTCTGTAATCTTCCAAGTCCTTCTTGTTTCCAATGAGCACAATCGGTATTTCGCTTGGAGAAAAGTCTTTGAGTTGCTTAAGCCAAAGACTGGTGGCCTTCTTAAGGCTATCCTTGTTTGTGATGTCGTAGACGATGACGGCACCAGATGTTCCTCTATAATATGCCTGAACAATTGCCTGGTATCGCTCCTGGCCTGCAGTATCCCATATTTGTGCCTTAACGATGTCTTCGCCTATCTTGAATGTGATTGTACCAAACTCAACACCTATTGTTGCCTTTGAATCCTTATAGAACTCATTTCTTGTCAGTTTCGCCAAAAGATTTGTCTTTCCGACAGCCGAGTCTCCTATCAGAACTATTTTGAATAGGTAATCAAAATTCTCTCCCTTTGTGACTCCAGGCATGCCAAATAAACATCTAGGATTTATAATATCAAGATATCTAAAACCACATCCAAAACATTCCGCCATCTATCATCAGTAAAGGATAAATGCAGAGTTTGTTTGGGTCCCCGATGCTCAAGAAGATCCTTCTGAAAACACTGAACAAATTTCTTGGAAGTTATGTAGAGAACATAGATAAGCACCAGCTTGAGCTTGGGATATTCAAGGGATATGTGTCTGTATCCAACCTAAGAATCAAGTCTTCTGTCATCTCAAGATTGTTTGAAGGGAGGGTTATTTCGAACTGTATAGGGACTCTTCGAGTTCTTGTACCATGGAAGAGCTTTTCTAGGAAGCCTATTGAGATATACATAAAGGACATTGATATCAAGCTCGGAAAAGCTGGGTTCTGCTGGTGCTTTCTTGATGAGAAGCCCTGCATAGAATGCGTTAAGTATGAGAAATATGAGTTTATGAGTAAGCTTGATAAGCTCAGTGTCCTGTCTGATGCTCGAGAGGAGAGCCCTGTAGTTTTTGAGGACTTGATTATGAAGGATGGATTCAGGATTCTGATTGAAAATGTGAATTTGGAATATGTGAGTGGAGAGTCGATCGGCCTTAAGATTCAGAAGCTGGAATTCAGTAGAAAAGACCCAAAGGAGATGAAGAATGGAAAAGTGGTGAACATCAATGGAGTAGAGGTATCTGGAGGATCGAAGGTGGCAGGGCCTTTCAATATTTGTGGCAAGGTTTGGATGTCGTCTAGAGATATGAAACCGAAGATTGAGGTGAATCTAGATGGTTTTCATGTAGAGATGAAGCAACAAGTGGTTGAAAAGATCCTAAGAGGTAGTAGAGAATACATTGAAGATAGAGTACGGTGGACGCTGTTCAGAAATTACTTGGAATACAGACAGATAATGAAAGCGGCTAGGGAAATGAACTTATGGGAAGACCAGAAAGACCCAGCAAACTCTGAAAGGAGTGGAGTGATAGAGATATGGAGGCGGCTTATCAAGCTACAAAAGAAGGCCATTGAATCAAAAGGTGTTTTGTTGGAGGATGTAAGTAAGATAGTGATAAAGGTAAACGAGTACAGGGAAATTCTGAAGGTTTCGAAGCTGTCTCCTAGTGAGGTGGAAAGGAAGAAGAGATATGAGAAAGAGATACAGTTTGAGAGACTATTGAAGATAAAAAGAAGTCATTGCAGAGATTCTGAGAGGAAATCATGGAAGAACCTTCTGTCATTTATAAGAGAAGGGAGTAGTAAGAAAAGAGAATCGGTAGGGATCCCGGCTTCATTCAATGTAGGGGAGGTAAGTATGATGGTTACTGATGAGAAACACCAAGGATTCAAGATGGTCATTCCCAAAGGAAGAGTTAGTACAAAGAATTTACTTTCACCATTTAAAATCGACTTCAAGGGAAATGAGTGGAAGCTGTACTTCATTGATGCCAGGCGCAATGAATATGAGCCCCACAACGAGTTGATTTCCTTCTTACTGGATGTAAGGGGGACTCTTACCCATGATGGACCCAATATGTATGCCAAAGGAATAGCTAGGGAGTTGAGAGTATTGAATTATAGAAGAGAACTTCCTCATTGTTTCGAGAACCTTATGAAGGTTGTAAGGGAGTCATGGGTTCCCTCATACCAATCATCGGGATCTAAAGGTAAGACAAGGATTGATCTCAAGGTGGATATGATTGGCCTTGAGTCTGATCTAGAAAGATTTGTTGGGATCGAGCCATCAAACAGATATGGCATTGAATGTGGAGGAATGGTTTTTTCGTATGTGAATGACGGAATAAGCATTAAGAAGGCAGCATCACTAACTGTATCATCTTCTTCTGTTTATTGGATTAACCCCGTGTCTAGAGAAAAAGAGGCTCTCTCAAACAGAATTGAGACATCTGTTCTGCTTGTTGACAATGTGTTCTATGTGAAAACATCAATGGTGGATCTCTATGCACATGGAGTATGTCCGAATGGTTTCGAAGGGAACGGAGTAGTGTTTCCTGTCGGGTTTGTTGTTCCAAACTTCGAAGTATGTTCTGATGCCATAAGGATCAACGGACCGAAGGGAATGGTCGAGCTCCGAAGGATCAGGATGTCTGGAAACGGGGGAACCATATTTGATATAGAGATCTTTAGAGGAAAGATATTGAATGAGGCAGGAAGAACCGTGTGCCGTATTCCTAGGATGAAGGCTGAGGCCAGGATTGGAAAGGTTCTGCTTTTGGATATCAAATACCTAAGGATATGCGGCATGGCTAGAAGAATCAGCAGATTTGTGCACGGAATGCCAAGGATGCCAAAGAGTGAAGTGTCTACACAAGTTATTTTCAAGGTTGGGAAGGTAGAAGGGGCGATAAAATGTAAAGGAAAGACCTTGAATATTAGTGTGAGTGAATATTTTGAGGGTTTGGCTAGAAGTGTGAATATGAGCCTGGACGAAAGTATGGCTGATATAGAAGATCTTGAGGTTGGAGAGGAGTACAAATGCAAGTCTGCGATGGTAGTGATAAACAAGGAGGATGTCAAGAGCTTAAAGGCATTTGAAAGGATACTTGGAAGAATGGGAAATGATGTGAGTACCTTTAAAGCTACTATAGGGGCACTCCTGATCAGACTGGTAGAGGGGTTGGAGATGGAAGTGAAGGACTTCCGGATTTTCAAAGATGAAGTGATAGGGGCCGTATGTCCTTTTGAGATCTCAATATCTGACACGGACATGAGTGGCATTTTGGGTCTATCATTTGATAGGAAGAAATCCATGAAGATAGGCATCAACAGATTTGAAAAGTCCTGTGATGGAACTACTATTGAGGGGAGTGTTAGGGGAGAGATTGATGAAAGAGTTCTCATCAAGATGAAAGATCAGCTAGAGGGGGTTTCAATGCCATCAGGTACATCTGAGGAAAGGAGTAGTATTTTATTTGACATATCTCTTGGAGTGGTGTTTTCTGAGAGATATCTCAAGATAGAGTGCCCGCTAATTCTCTTCAAAAAGACGGATTGGTGGGAAGTATCCATGAAAGAATTATCTGTTGTGTCTGATGATGGAGAGCATATAAGTTTATTTGGGATTAATGCCAAGAATGGAGAAGGGGCTACTGAACTCTTTATAAGTAGAATAGAGATGTGTCTTGAGCCTTTCAGGTTTGCCTCAACACTTCATCCTCTCTTGAGCACTGGAAACGGTGTAAGTTGCACAGAAAGCACAGAAGTCCGTATAGATGAAGTATGTATAAGTAACAAAGAAATGGCCGAAATAAGAATAAGAAATGTAAAGTACAATGAAGAGCTAACCTTGGATCTTTCTATTTCGAATGAGCCTGGAAGCAAAGTGACATATAAAAAAGTGAATAGCAATGGGGCCGAGAGCTTTTTTCTATCTATGGTAGGTGGATGGTATGAGGCGAATTCCTTGATCACCACTGTCTCCTTCTGCTCCTCTGAATATATGAAGATATGCAAGAAGTTCGGGATCCAGATGTCAAAAGAACGGTTCCATGTATTGGTTATGGATCTTACGGTAATGGTGGATGATTCCACATCCCTTCTTAGAATCAATCTTCCTGTTGGATACTTTGACATCCAGGAGTTACATTCACTCAGAGGAAGGATCCTCTGTTCATCTGCTGTCTACAACCCGAATTCCATGGAATTCGTTCCTTTTGTTGAAGAGAATGTCTTTGTTGTAAAGAAGTGTGGATCCCTCCTAGACATCAGAGCACTTTCAAAGCTAAGAATATTGTATTTACATGGAATTACAAATGCAATTGTTGGTCTTTTTGGCAGCAAAAGGAATGGGCTAATGTCTAAGAGAGAACCACTTTATTGTAAAATCAATGTAAGAAACATAACCTGTACACCACTGTGGGTTAAGACTAAAAAGCAAGTCAAAAGAATCAAAAACGAGGAGTCTGATTTTGCCATAGGTTATGATGAACATGACACTTGTATCGGAGAAGGAGAGGCGGGTGCTTCGATCTGCATTGTAGACACCTGGACATCTTTGTTTGTATCTGAAGGGAAGACCTTTGTGATTGATGTGCTGTGGAACGGGAAGTCAAGGATCATGACAATTACGTACAAGTTATCGTTTCTCAACCTATGCAAGATGGAGATAATGGGAAGAATGCACTGTTTGGATGGAACCATTGAAGAAGTAGCAATGCCTCCCGGCCTTTATTATACAATTCCGCAAGAAGAGGGCTTCTTCTTGGAGATAGGAGCATACGGAAAGTATTCTGGTGTTGTGAAGATAGATGCAAATACTATTGGAAGGGATGGAAGCAGGATTTTTGGAACGGTGTGCAGGCTAGACTGGATGGTGGTGGGGGTTGACATAATCATAAGGGATGCCTCTGGAACGTCTTCAATTCTGATAATTGTTTATCCGACCTTTGAAGTGATGAACAGAACAACATCCACGCTGAACCTAATGTTTTCTGTTGGCAAAGATGATGGATATGTGGACGAAGGAGGAGTTTTGAGAAAGAACATTCCATTTTTTATTGGAAAGGATTGTAGAGAAGATGTATATGACATCGACTTCTCTGAGATTCCATTGGTTTGGATACAGAACCTCGGGAATCAATCCAAAGCCAGGATATTTCATAGCAAGCCATCTATCTTGATTGAGCCAGGACATTCTGGAGAGATAAGAAAGGAGAAGTGTGAGATAGATACTTTCTTTGGAAAGCATACTCTTATACACAGGATTCGAATGGGTATCTGGCCATTTATAGTGGTTGAAAATCATCTTGGGAATGAAGTTTACATTAATGGGACCAAGTTTTGCCCAGGAACCTCATGCAGCGACGAGATAAAAGTTATCTACAAGCTGTGTGCTGGAGAATATAGTACTGATGTGCATATAACCGTTAGGAAGAAATTCGTCCGAACCATTGCCTTGGAAAGAAAGAGTAATGGGATTCAGAAGCCTAAAAGTATCCATGAGGGACTTGTGTGGACAAATGAGGCCATATTCGGAGGACTTGGACCAAGAATAGGTGTTTACCCTAGGACAATCCGCCTTCTTCTTGGGTTCAAAGAAGAATCAGGGAGAAGAACAATTGAGCTCAGACATGCTCATTTGATAAAAAACCAAACTCAGATGAGACTTCTAGCAGTGTCTGAACAGGTGTGCTATTATGTGGAGCCCTGTGAAGAGGTGATCTTCAATACATCTACAAATGGATTCTACTTGTTTGATCCGGATTGCATGGACAACAGATCCTTAAGGTCTTCTGGAGCGTTCATCCCGTTAGACATCAAAACGACAGAGTACTTCAAATTGCAAGGGTCCGAGACTGTTCTACTCAGTGTAAACAAGTCCAGAAGCTTTGGGCAGTATGTATTTAGCATAAGAACAGAAACGAACTGGCCATATATGTTATGCAATGATACAGACATAGACCTGAAATTCACACAAAACCATGACACTGTCGAACATGACGTGCTAAGGGATTCTGTGTATAAGTACGTATTAGACAGTCTTGTACTTGATCCGGTGATATTGTTATGCATTGAAGATAAGAAGATTCAACTGGACTTGAACAAGGACGGGGTTTTGTTCACATCTGGAATCATCGTGTCTATAGCCCAATCTGGCACCACAAGAATTGTTCGGGTTTCCAAAAGAGATATGCTTGGTAATGAGACTAGGGATTATCTGAAAATAGTGGTTGATGGTTTGGCCATGTCGTTAGTGGATAGGGAAGGAGATGAGGTTGTTTGCGGACACCTAAAAGGGATGGAGATCACGTTGGAGCGTGTTTTAAGAGAGATAGAGATGCCTAGAGGGGGATCGAGTATGAAATATGTAGAGTGGACGGTTGGAGCCATTGTTGAAAGCATACAGGTGGATAATCAGAATGTATTTTGTGTGTTTCCTGTTATCCTCCATCCTCTCGATAAGAGCCTTAGAATGGGATCTAAGAGAAAAAGTGATGATAAATTCCTTGTGTTTGAGCTTACTGTTGGAAGCTCAGCTCATCATGTTTCAGTGTCGAATTTGTATTGCAGAATACAGGACTTTGCATTGAACATTGAGGAAAGCCTGGCCATGAATGTTAGCAAGATGCTTGCACAAGGAGAGGACAGGGTGAAAGGGCAGGAAGGAAACATAAGGATCCAGAATCTAAAGATGGAAAGAATAAGAGCAAAAGTCAATTTCCTCAAGGACGTGGAGTCTGACTTTATCTCTAATGTTATGGGGCTTCTCATAAACAATATCAGCGACTTTTCTTTGGAAATAGATGGAATGAAGGAGAGTTGCTTGTACACCACTTTTGAGGAGCTTAAGGATGTTCTGACCATTTTCTACATGACTCAGCTCAAAAAGAATCTTTACAAAGTTATTACACATCTCGACCTTATTGGGAACATAGGAAGCTTTACTGAATCAGTGTCTATGGGGATCAAGGATCTTCTCACCGAACCCACCCTAGATACCAGTGTTACACATGGAATTGTGAAAGGAGGGAAAAGTTTCTTGAAGAACACTATCTATGGTGTTTCTAATACTGTTGGGAAGTTCTCGAAAAGTATAGGAACAGGTGCCAGATTTGTGGGATGTGATGTAAATCTTAAACATGCAAAGGTTCATCATCCTTATTCATATGACGCATGCCTTCTTGTGCCTAAGACTCGGAACTCCAAAGGTTCTATGAGAGCTATACTCAAAGGGACGGGGAACTTCTTTGATTCCATAACACGTGGAATGGCAGGAATAGCAATATCACCTGTTGAAGGGGCTTCACAAGGAGTTGCAGGTGTTGTGAAAGGGCTGGGCAAAGGGCTCCTTGGTGCCTTTACTAGGCCCATTGCAGAAGTTGCAGATCTTATAACCGACATTTCCGATGTTATAAAGACATCGATGAATGGCAAGATCAAAAGAATTCAATATCCAAGGCCCACTAGGTTTTCAGGCTGGCATGATGAAGGCTTGAATCAAGGGTTTTATATATTCACAGCTGTTGTCAAAAAGACCCATGAAAAGGAAAGATTTATTGACGGGACATTTGGAGACTTTAATGGAAGATGCCAGCTCATTCTGACTACCGAAAGACTACTAGTGTCTGATTCCATCAGTATCCTTGATGTGAATCTCGAAAGTATAGTTGTTGAAGAGAACACCTACAAACTAAGGATCGGAGAGTTCAGCATTTCTGTTGAAAGACCTTCTTTTTCAACTTCGGTGAGGTTAGCAATAGAGAGACGTTACCAAGAGCTAGTCATAAGAAATGAAACATAATAACCAGAAAAATTAAAGATCTAATAAAATTTTATATCAATAACACACAGATGTGGTCTCACAGGAAGTAGTCTGGGATTTTGGTAGAGACAAGGGTTTCGATCTTTGTAGGTGAAGGCTCAAACTGTGTGAAACTGTATGTTCCATACTCATCCATTTCCATGAGTGTGGCTAAGTTTCCACATCTATAGCAATAGTTTGGTGCACTGAATATTGTGACACACCCCTTCTCATGGCTCCAGTTGTACCCATTCATCACAAGCTGATGAGCCCTGCATATCATCTTCAATCCGTTTCTTTCATTGAAGGAATCTGTTATATCCTTGCCAAAAGTAAATCCTGCTCCTCTAGGAGAAGGGCCCCATCCAAGCTTCTCATCGGGATCAGACCAGAGAAGGTCACACATGGGGCCCTCATGGGGAATCTCGACCTTCCTGTCAATAGCCTTCAGCTGATCTAATGTGTCAAACGATGGGCTTAACCCTCCATGGCAGCAGAATGTATCATTTCCGACAACAGCAGCAACAGGTAAGTAATCAAAAAGATCAGTGAAGTATCTCCATACAAGAGAGGTTCCGTATTTCCTGACACATTCGTCATAAAATCCATAAACCTGAGTTATCTGCCTACTCTCGTGGTTTCCTCTCAACAGCCATACTCTATCAGGATACTTTACCTTTAAACATAGTAAAATCGAAATGGTTTCAACTGAATGATACCCCCTGTCTACATAATCCCCCATGAATAGATAGTTTGTGTAGGGTGGAAGACCGCCGACCTTGAACAATTCCATCAAGTCATAAAACTGTCCATGAACATCTCCACATATAGTCACAGGTGCCTTGACATTGACAACATTCTCCTCTTTCATCAGCATTTCAGTTGCTGTATCACACAAGTGCCTTACTTCAGCCTCTGTCAATAAATTACATTTGAACAGCCTTTCAAGATAGCCCTCGATCATCTCTTGTCTCTTCAGGGTTCAAATATTTTTTCTGTTTCATCTTCATGTTTCAAATCCAGGTTTTTCCAAGCCACAGCAACAGCTGAACGCCATGTGCATGAAAGTTTAGAAAGCACACCAGAGCCATCTACTGCACAGAAACCAACCAGCCCAGGTGGTTATTTGCATATGATTGGTTTTCATTAATTTAAATTCTGCAAATGACTTTTTATAATATTCAGCTTTTACCAAGCACACCCTCAGGGATCTATCTACTATGACAAATAGCTCGGCCTTCACTTCAAGCGACAACGATCAGTACCCTACGGCAGTAGACCAGATGCACATCAAGCCTTTCTATGAAATGCTTTGGTCTTCCAGTGATAACATCGAGCTTGAGGCTCCTGCAAATGATCCTTTTGTTGATATTGATGCTTTTGATTCGATTGAAATGGGACGTCCAGGACTGTTTGTAAAGAAAGGAAAGTTCAGAGAGAAGGGGATGTGGACGTCTCTGCATGCGACTCAGAATCAAAATAGAGTTTCTTCTGCACCCATTGTGAGAAGGCATCTTATTGATTTCTGGAAGGACTTCAGCAATGGTGAGGTGTTCTCACTTCCTACACTTGGACCTGGAAAAAGCGATAGTATCCAGAGGATTTCTGTCGATGTTACCAAGCAGGTTATTGAAGGAATGTATAACATCGACTACCTGGTCATCGACTGTAGGTTCCCATATGAATATCAAGGAGGACACATAATGAATGCAGTAAACATAAGCTCTACCAGGGAGCTAGGCCTTCTCTTCAGGAAGCCAAAGGCCTTGATCTTCCATTGTGAGTTTTCATCCATCAGGGCGCCAAGGCTTGCACAGCACCTCCGGAACATGGATAGAATGAAGAACCCATATCCGCTTCTGACCATTCCTGAAGTGTATGTGATGGAGGGTGGATATAGGAAGTTTTACAGCAAGTATCCTGGGCTATGCGACCCAAAAGGATATGTGGCCATGGACAGCCTTGACTATAGAGATTTGTATAAAAGAAACAAATTTAGATCAAATAAACGATACTAGTTGCTCAATTTTCATATGTAATTACCAGTAAAGATTTACTATCAAAGAAAGTAAATGTTTAATCTAATGCAGTTTCATATGCTGCCAAAGCACCAACTACCATTTTTATTCCTAAACACATCCTCAGAAAACAGATAAAAGGAGTATAGGCTTCCGAGGATCAATGAAAAGGTGGTTCCTATTGATGGTGGGAATGCATGGAGCAAAAGTCCAGTATCCACTGGACACTGTAGTGAATAATGTTCTTGACAGCTGGGGCAATGACTTCGAGGAGTATGTGGATAAAAGTCTTCAATCTGGAAGGAAGAGGCAAGGAATTGTACTGTATTCTAGCAAATGTTCGGGGCAAGAGTGTAAGTCTAGTAAGACAGGATGTACTGACAGCCTTTGTAAAAGCAAAATAGATAAGTTCTCCCAAGGATATGATGTTCCGAATTAATGTCTTTAATAATAATTTCCTATCAAATCCTATTTGTAGGAATTACCTCTTGCTTGCTGTGTAATTAAATAAAGTCATTATAGAGAATTTTCCTCTTCCTACCCTCAAATGGGGGTTCCGATGGTGATGGCCAACAATTTCTGGAAGATGGCTTGCTTCCTTCTGATTCTCTATATAGTGAAGATAAAGAGAGTTGGGTGCTGGAAGGCCAGGAAGCCTATTGAGAAAGGAGAGTATGGAATGAACATTATAATCAACATGGATTACTCTATGTCCAAGGGCAAAGTCATTTCCCAGATCTGCCACGGGATGTCTTGTGTGATGTACTACTTGTTTAGGAATGAAGAGTTACTTCACGAGTGGAAAAGAAATGGGGAGGCAAAGATAGTGCTGAAGGCATCTGGGAATGAGATTCAAGAAATAATAAGGCTGGCCAAGAAGAACGGCATATACTATCACAAGGTGTGTGATGCTGGGAGAACTCAGGTCCCTCCAGGAGCAAACACAGTCCTTATACTTGGTCCTGCATTGAGATCCAATCTCTCACCCATCTCAGGCCACTTGAAGTTATATTAAAATGTTATCTATTCTATCAATTGTGCCCATATTTTATTGAGATTAGGTAACCATCTTGTTGTTATGACGAAGCATAAGTATACATCACAATCTCTCAAATTTGAATGAAAATATACAAATTTATAACCTTCAAATCATTACTCATATATCTATATAATTAATCCAACGGGAATCCCCTACGATTTTTATGTATATCCCATGCATAACAGTCATGGCGTTTTTTGTATATCAAGTGTTAGAGATAGGTATGTCTGATATGATCGAGCATATTTTTGTCAATCCTGCTGTGCATAAGATTCACAACTTTCCTGGCATTCTGAAAATGGAATACAATCCAAATGATCCATGGGTGAACTTTTATGCTTTCAAAAGTGGGGTAATGTGTACTCCCATATTGTTGCTTCCATTGATGGTCAAGCTAATTCTCCTGGCCTTGACATTCAAGAGGAGTGATAAGAAAGATAATAATGCCTTTCTGTGGGTACACATGATTTTAATGTTATTTCTGACCTTTGCCGACATGATAGTTCTTTATACATATGATCAAGACAAGACTAAGAATCTATCTCCCAATCTGAACATCTACATCTATAGGAACCACACCTGGTTCTACTTGACTCACTGTATCGCCGAATTTATTTCCTTGGGATGGACAGTTGGAATGTGCTATGGATTGTTATTTTGTAGGTGATTTGATCTAATAAACAATTCATTTATTTCCTGGACATAAGACGATATCCCTTACTTCTCTAAGATTACTGAAAAGCCTCTTGTAATCCTCTGGGTTATACTTTTGTCTGGACTGTGGACCCCTTTTTTCTTGCTGTTTGGAACCACGAAGTATAACTTCTTAATCTTCTTATTAATAAACCTAGGTGTGATACTCACCCTTTTTGGAGAAACGGGAAAGTTTCCTTCCAAAGCTACCACATAGTCATCGGAGTCTAGCTCCTTGCATCCAGGAGGAAGAGAGCATATGTGGCCATCTCCACCTATTCCAAGAAGACATACATCGATATCTGTCAGTTCCGTGGAATACATCCTGGCGGCTTCTTCTAATGGCCTCGATGTGCATATTTTATACACTTTCCCATTGGTTTTACTGATGAATCCCATTGATGCTGTGTAGTTCAAGTAATTCTGGTCCTCCCTTTCATCTGAATAGAATATCTTCCATCTCGAGGTATCCAAATCTGTGTATCTTTTATCATCAAGGCATTGGAGCAACGATCCTCCGGAAATCATCAATGCCAGGTTCTTTCCACAGTATTCCCTCAGAATCTTGTATATCTCTCCATTAAAGTCTTCTGTAAATAAAACATTCATAGGGGTTTAATACCTTTCAGCCAAAGACCTGAGAACACCAAATAGTTTAGAAAAAACTCGACTTTATTCTTCCTTGCCCTCTTCGACATTAATGTATCCGAGCTCAAACCCATCTGGGCCTTGTGCAAAAATCTTGATAAAAGCTCTGAGCTTTTTCATATGCAAAAACCTCCCTGTCTGCCATTTCAGCCCCTGCTTGCTTATGAATCCTCCGGTAACACTTATCTCAACAATGTTTCCATTCACATTTATCTGGAGGAGCTTTTCCTTCTTCCCCATATTGCATTTGATCTTCTGCTGAAGAAATGCCCCCAGGTCTGAGGGGGAGATTAGGCTGTCTGATGCAGGCTTTGTGCAGTCAACAGTAAATTTCCTTGTGGTCTTTTCAGATGCTGTTGCCATTCACCTTATTGGGGTGAAAAAATTTGGTTTCAGAAGAGCGGGCACCGGAACCATATTTGACTTTAAGAGCTTAGTTCAATAAAGTCTGCACCAAAGTATCCTTGCAAGACATCTGGGATACCAACTCCATTTTCCTTTTGATAGTTTTCCACAATGCAGCACAATGCTCTTTGGATGGCACACATGGTTCCATTCAGTAGGTGGACATAAACCTTACGATTGTTCTCCTTAACTACACCATACCTTATCTCAAGCTCTCTTGACTGATAGTCTGTACAATTCGAGCAAGAAACCAATTCTCTGTACTTATCTGCATTTGGGAAATACGCTTCAAGGTCATACTTTATGGCTGCTGCATCATTGAGCTCTCCAGATACAATACTCACAACGTTATAGCTTATGTCTAATGACTGATAAAATTCCTCACATACTCTTATCATTTCCTCATGGTGCTTTCGGGACTCAGAAGGCTCACATATCACAAACTGTTCAATCTTTTCAAACTGGTGAACCCTGAATAGCCCTGCATTATCCTTTCCATGTGCTCCAGCCTCCTTCCTGAAGCAAAGAGACTGCCCACAGAGCTTTTTCGGAACCTCCTGGGGAATCATTCTTTCATCCATATACAATGCAGCAAGGGCCTGCTCAGACGTTGCTATTAGATACAAGTCATCCTCGACCTTGTAGAGCTGGTCGTCAAAATCACTCAGCTGTGATGTTTTTGCCATTACATCTCTCCTGAGCATCACAGGTGTTTGGATGTAAGTGTAGCCTTTGTTTTCAAGAAAGTCAATAGCATATCTTGTAAGGGCTTGAGCCAGTCGGGCCATCTTACCAGATAGATAGTATCCTCTATGCCCTATCACTTTTGCTCCTGCAGTCGAATGCGTGAAATCTTTCATCAGCATAGAAAAAGGCTGAGGATTCCTCTGTATACTTCTCCCACTTCTGTAGGATCTTACGATCAAGTTATCCTTCTCATCGTTGCTAACCACAACCTCCTCAGAAATAATGTTTCCTATCCCCTTCATAACCTTATTCAACTCTTCTTCGATTCTCCCAGAATCTTCCTTAAGATTCTTTGCCTCATCATAAAGGTTTTTTATCTCGTCAATCTTCTTGGCTAGCTCCTCATCCTCCTTCTTCTTTCCTTGCTTATACCCAGACTTTACTTCTCGGTTCAGCTGATTAACTCGAGCGTTGATCTGGTCAAGCTTAAACGCCGTTTCTATCCTCTTTCTATCCAGTTCATAGGCCTTTCCAACAGCCGTTCCGTCTCGGAATCGCTTCTTCTCACTTTCAACAACCTCTTCACGAGTCTTCGGGTCTCTAATAAGGTTAATGTCAATCATCTCCAGGGATACACCCAAACAATTTTATTCAAGTTTCAAACTAAAGATATTTCTTTAGTTCTCTTGTGGTTCTTCCTCGACTCCCTGCTCCTTCCAGAACTCAGAGAAGTGTCCAACTCTACAAGTCCCATCATAGAATCTGTGTGGTGCCCCCACCTTCCACACATACTCCAATCTATCGTCATAAAAAGGCCTTGCAAAACTGTAATTCCACATCCCAGGTGTGTAAAAAACCCCTATGTCCATACTCAACGCAAATTCTACTTCATTCCAATCTCGTTCATCTCTTTTCATCACCTTGATCTTGTTACTTATCAGTATTGCCATCCCCTCTATTATCTTGTATCTTTCGCATAAAATGTCTACAATCGCTAGGTCGTTTCCGTTCATCACTATTCCGATAATATTAGCAGATGGAACAAACAACGAAGAATGGATCTCCGACAACGACGTAAATTGAGGAACTAGTCCAATCGAAATGGGGTTTCCTTCAATCACCAGCCCAAAGGCCAAGGCATGAGGATCTACCAACTCCATGAATCCTCTAATCAAATTTAACGGGATTTTTAGAGCTTCTTCTTTAACTTCACATCCATCCACAGCCTTTGTTTTGTAAGATCCTTCTTTTACAGTATCCGAAATCCACCTTTGTAGCTCTCCACTCTTGACCATTCTGTCTAACGTCATGTATCTCTTTCTCCATCCGTCATTTCCTATGAAAGACACATTCCCATACCCCTTAAATGCCTTCTTGCTCTTGACTCTTGCATCTATGACCCCTTCATCCGCTCCTCCGCCTTCACTCACCTGGAACCCAAACACTATATCTCTTATCTCATTCTGAGATAGACTCGAGGGCTCCATCTCATGGATGCTGCAATACTTGTCAACTATGAGATCCTTTAGCTGGATTTCCTTCTTTATCCACTCGTCATCACTGATCTCAGGCCATATACTATTGATTCCAAGATCCTTAACCTTTGCTTCATCAACATCCATTCCATGCATCACTAGAAGAACCCTACAGAAGTTTGTGAATCTACCCGTTTCTTTCCACCCTTCATACAGATTAATACTCCGGACATTCTTTTCCATACCAATCTCCTTGATCTTTGCCACATTAGAAAATAATGGTATTGATGGGCATGTCTTGACACATATGGATGGGTGGTCTATAATGAGGTTCTCCATTGCATTTATCATACTTTCAGACACAACAACATTTCTTTTGTTAAGCTCCTCCCCCATCAGAAACACGTCCCTAGCTACTAACAACCTTGTCTGTCTAATCTTCTTACTCTCCCCATAATAACTCTTGAAATACAAATTCCCACTATGAGGATCAAATATAAACACCGTCTTCTCCTTCCTGAATAAGGCTTTAGTGTCAACAAGGAGTCCCGAGTTGAACAGGCCTGCACTATCATTAACAGCCTCGACATCAGAAGTATACAGCTGAAGTGCCTTTCTGAGCCTCTCTCGGAGTACATGGAGCATGGGATTCTCCACTATAATCTTTTCCATAGACCTTCCCAATACAGCCCTCAGCTCTCCATTCAGGTTTCCATAACTACTCCATGTATTGTAACACAAATCAAGTACCACAACAAATCCATTATCGGCAGGATATCGAGTCTGTGGGTCTCCAGTGCATTCCATAAACCTTGCCTTTGCATACTTATGAGAATCCCTTTTGTCATAGTCTCCCCATCGCAGCTGAACATCAATCCAAAGCCCATCGCACCTCACTGGATCTCCACTAGCTTCTTCGGAAATAGACATTGGCGAGTGTACATAAAAATCGCCCGATAAAAGAATATCTGCACAGCTACTTCCAAATCTATAACTCTTCTTTCCATGCACTTCTAATCTTTTAACATCACAGTACTTCTTGAATACTCCACACAAGTCCTCGGTAATACTCTCATGTATCCTCCTCCATAGATGGTTCCGGAAAATTTGAATAAACGAAATCTTCAGCGTAGGTAACTTTCCATGCATCAGTACCCCGGTTTGGTCTAGCTGGACTTGATACCCAACATACACATTTCCTCGGTTGATGGTTGGTGACCACCATAAAATGAACCTTCTATTGGGAACCTGGCTCAGTCCCATCCTTTGTGCGTTTGTCAGTCTTCTGTTTCCTTCAACACTCATATCTTCCCAAAACACTTTACTGAAGCTTCTAAAATATGTTGCTCCGAAAAGTGTATGGCTTGCAATCCCTTCAACCCCTCCAAAACTCTTCAAGCAATCTGCTGTGTATCTCTCCATGCTCCATAGCTTGCCATCATGCTTTGTGTCTGTAAACCAGAACCAGTCAGGCTTGCCCCAATATCTCCTGAACATGTTTATCATCCTGAATCCTCGGTCATAAAGTAGCCACCTACTCCTCTGGAGAAGTGTACTCATTCGTGGAATCCCCTTCTCGGGCTCCATCCTTCCACTTCTGCCATACTCCCTCCATACCCTATTAGACTCAGAGAACTCATAATCCCATCTGTCAATATAATCCATAATCATGGGCAGTATGGTGTCCTTCTCCTCTTCAGAATCATTCAGGTCATCTCGGAAAACCCTTGCTCCTCCAACACTTAGCATCCCTAGTCCCCCCATCTCCTTAGGCGCATAAAACATAACAGGAGGAAACCTTACAGGCATCTTCGAGTTTATTCCTTTCTTTATCACATTCTGGATCAATCCTTCCGATCTTCTAAGCCTCTCACCCAGCCCCTTAGTATCGTGGATGCACTCCCTGTAATACCCTACAAATGCAAGAATCTGTGTATTCCACCTTGTTGCTACCTTAAGAAAGGTTGCAGACCCACTAGTGCTCACAATATGTGATATATTGCTTTCAAACATCTCTATGCCTTCCTCACTCACAGCTAGGCTTGCATACATCCCATTCGATAGCTTCCATGAGCTTCTTTCATGGATCCTATCCGATGAAATAAGTACATCAATCCCAGTCATCGAAAACTTGATGAATGGAAATGCATTGCATCCTTTGAACTTAATCTTTCCCAGAGAAGGCAATAGCCTTGTTGCAATCTCAGCGTGGATACATTTCTCTAGAATTCGGTGTCTTTCATTTCCATCATCTCTGAAAAATGAAACCTGTCTTTCGTCATCAAAACCTCTGGATACATCATCAAAATAATTCCTTCTTCGTCCCTTCACAATCTCTTCCATCCCTTCACTTCCAATACCATAGTCTTCAACCAAGGTGTCCTCTTCTTCTCTTTTAAGCTTCAGCAGAATGTAGATGTCGTCCATATGTCTGAAGTACATCTTTATATTACTCCTATCATCCATGAAAATATCCTCGCCCAGTACACACAGGTCAATAATAAACGAATAAAACTTATATACAAACGGTGAGAGTTGGAATCCCTTGATAAATCCAACATGGTTTGTATATGCCATGTCCTTGTAAAACACCTGGCAATTATTTCTGCTTATAATGTAGTCTGCTAAAGTAGGGTCCAGAATAAGCTTAAACAGCTTCGAGAGAAGGTTGTTATCAGCCATCCTCATGATCCCTTCATATCTTCCTTCGTAAAGAAAGAATCTTTCAGATCCACTTGGTTTAAATGAGGATATCCTTTCGCAGAAGTCCAGAAGTGCCTTTATATCTATCTCATCCCCAGGCTTGATGAATTCAGGGAAGATGTTAAGCCTATCGGACTCATGGAACAAATATGCACAAAGAAATGCATCCACAAGCCTTTCCATATACGAGACGCTGTAACATTCGGCACCTCCGTCTCCATATCTCTTCAAAACAACTCCAACCTCTTTAAACGACCGTTGTGTAAGAAGTGATTTCTTTATCTTGAAAATGGTGCCCGCTGAATCTTCCAATGCCTTATCAAAAAAATCAGACTCCTCGGGCGTTGCATTCTTCTTGAGCCTGTCCACAGCAATACTTAAGAATTTCTCTTCATTCTTCTCAGGAAATGTTATCTTTCCAATCTCCTTGCTCCGGAAATACTCTGCCGATAACCTGTAAATAGCAACGGCCTCAGAAGGATTAAGAAATGGGCTTCCTAGATACTCCACCTGCTCAGCCATTCTTTCCTTCATGTAAAGTCTTGAAATCTTCCCAAGCCGCTTCTTCTCTTCTTTTTTGCTCTTCTTTTCCATATTAGTGGCACTTTCAATATACCATTCAGATTTCAGACGAATATACTTATCTATTATCTCTTGTAATTCAAAAAGCTCTTTCTGATGCCTGACTCCAACCTCATTCCCTATCATCTCCAACTCAGATACAAACCTATCTGAAAACGTAACCAGGCTCTGGGAAGAAGATATCGCTGCATTCCCCTCCCCTTTCTTGATAACCTCAATCGTAGACTTAAGGCTTTCCAAATTCGGGCCAATACCCCCAGAGGTCTCTTTAATGCCTTCCTTCTCAAGCGATGTCGAAACATCTCTTTTCGTGCTTATCTCCATAATATGCTCGTGTACAATGTGGTAAGGCACATTTGCTTTCCAACACCTCCATGCCTCACCAAAGTGCTGGAGCAGCCTTTTTACTTGTGAATGATGAAGAACCGATGAAACCTCTTCCACAATCTGCCTCTTCAATGCAATGTCATATCCACTTTCACTTCTCTGCCTTGATAGAGGCTTTGGATTGTAATCCCTTCCTTCAGCTATCCTTGTGACCAGCCCAGAGATGTATCTTCCAAGCAACGGAATATGCCCTCTAAACATAAAACACCATGTCCTCCACTGCTCTCCCCATCCTTCAATCTTTACATAGCTGGAAAGCCTCTTCCATGACTTGCATTGCTTGATTTGCCTCATAACCTTGTATTTATATCGGTATATCCCAGTGATAACCCCTACATTATTAAACACATGGTCTACATTGCCCATCAGCTCATAACAGTCTATATTTCCTTGCCTGAACAGAACATGGATATCCACAAGATGCTTAACAAACTTAAGCATTTCCCTCGTTAGATGGTAAGACGTACCAACCCTAGATTTCTTTCTTTCTTTTGTTGTCAGCTGTCTAATGGGCTTCAGATTGAAATTCCAGTCAAGGACAAGGTAGCTGAGCTTTTTCCTTCTCAGAATCTCGCTAAGCATCCTGTGCCCTTGGTATACTAGTTGGAGCCCTGCTTCAACCCAATCTATTTCTGTCCTTTGGAAGTACCTTGTATTCTTTAACTCCTTAAGAATACGTGTAGAAGGCCTTCTTTTTCTCTTCCTCTCTATGTTTCTTGTATAGTTTCTAAGAAGATTCCTAACCTTGGGCTCGCCACCCGGTCGTTCTTGAAAACAATATCCCTTTAACAATGGAATGTCTACAGGATGTTTTTCCTTCCTTTGAGTCCCACCCTTTCCATCTTCACTTCCAAACGAACTCCGGAGTCCTAAATGAGCTTTCTCTAGAACCTGTATTCTTGTGCTCCTGTTATAGAGGTAAGGATAAGCTATTCTTTCACTCCCCACATCTCTTTCCATCACACTCACTCCAGAGCTGCTTTCAGCAACATAAGGCCCATTCTCAATCTGTGCTCCAACGTGCCTACTTATTAAGAATGCCTTGCAATTAAACATATACTTTTCATCCACATCTTCAAAAACATCCCTCCATTCCTTCCCTTCGTCCCCAATGGCAGCCGGAACAGGAAGACCCATTATGCTTCCGTAATCTACCACAGGATCATCGTCATCAAACACAGGATATCTTAGAACACGTACAAACCCTCTTTTCTTCATCTCAGATGAGAACCTTGCACTTGCATGGCTCCATCTCATTCTATGCTCCTTCACGTCCACTCTTCTCTTCTCATTGACAAAGGTAATTAGACCAGAGACGTGGTATAGAACATCCACATATCTGATAGACTCCCAAGGCATGGGCATCGATCTCATGAGGTTGTGGAGAGCATACGGCACATACCTCATTGCCCCCATAAAAGAGGGATGCATGTCTCTTGAAACCTTTATTATTCTTCTAAGATGCTCTGGCGGCATCCTCTCCTTCCTAACATTAGGTGCCATGGCAGGGTAATCCTCAATAGCCAAATACTCTTTTCTAAAAGATATTCCAAGGATTTTGAATCGAGAATCCTGTTTCCCTCAAGGAAAGGTATGGGTGCCAGGACACAATCTACAGCAACAGAAAAGCTAGTTGTCTCCAAAGCAGTAGACATTTATGGTGTTTCGGATGAAGCTTCGGTAACAAAATATATTGCAACAATGTATGGATACATTCACCCAAAGAGATGGAAAGAGATTTATCAGGAGGTGCTTGAGACATATAAGAAGAATGGTTATTCATCTCCCGTTGATTTCTGTAAGGATCTAAGGTTTGACATTGCAAGAAAGCTGTACATGGAAAAAATGGCACTGAGGAACAAGCTTCTAGAGGGAGAGGATGTAGAATATTCAGGCCAATACATATCCTATGACTGGAATATTGGGAGTATTAAAAAGATAGATGATATTGCTAGGGCAACCGAAGATGCCCTGGATAATAGGCAGCTCTATCCCTCTACTGACCCACGAATCATAAGACAGCACATAGAAGCCATGAGTAAGTGGCGCGACAGAGCTCAAGGGAACCTAGATGGAGCCAGCAGGATGTCGGAATCCAAGAAAAGGCACCATATAGTTGTAGACAAGGAAAAAAGAAGGTCCTACCACAGAATGAGCGATGAGGAAAGGGAGCTCGATGACTTTCTAGACAGAATGGAGGAGGAGCACTATATCATGGGGCAGGAAGGCATCAACCCAAATAGACTAAGAGGGAAGTATCCACCTCTAAAGACCTCTTTGATGGGTAGCAGATTCTCGGGGTACAGGGACGTGGATGGGCCAAGTGCTTCCTTGGAGAACCAATACAGAGTAATTGTCAATAGAATTGCAGGAGGCGTGATGCATGAAAGTAATGGTGAGGCATGGAGAAAGGACCTCAGAGTCATTGTCCAGTACCATATGAAAAGAATAGGGATGGTTAATGAGCTCGAAAAGGTAAATGTGTTGATAGACAGTAGTAGTATGGCACATATACTGATGAACATCTTGATGCTTCTCCAGGGAATGATCGATAGGCCGAGGAACAGAGATCTGGTACCAGATTATATGTCCTTTAAAAAAGATCTTCTCATGTTTGGTAACCACTATAGGAAATGAACTATAGGAAATGAGCAGTTCTCCATCCTAGGTAGGTTATGCACCTTCCAATTAAAAACTTTAAAGGCATAACTTTTATTTATGATCCTCATCTGACAATGGTGTCCACTATGGCTCTTCTTCGGGCTTCCAAATCCTGGTCTCCACTAAGATCAAACACACTTTCAATCACTGTCATCTCCACGTTAGTTGTCTTGGCTCCAGCAACACACATCCAGTCATTAGTAACAACACCACCTCCAATGCATGGGCTTCCCCCGTTGACCGTTCCTGCAATCACATTCACTTCGAGAAGCTCACTAAGCTCCTTTTGGCATTCCTGGTTAGTCAGGGGGTGGACTAGCATCCCTTGGTTGTTCAATGCTCCAAAGGTTCCAACAAGCGGCTCATGTCCTATATTATGCCTATAGACAGGAACTTGTAGGACATCTTTGATAAGATTCTCAGATTCTTCATCAAGGTCTGCATGTATAATTGCAACATGATCGTTGCAAAGAATCACGTTTCCTAGAGCATTCAGCCTCTCCTCAATTCGCCTCACTATAACATTTTCCGGTAGAGTGTTCCTTATGTGCATTATCTCCTGGTCTGTTATTGTATGCGGAACAAGCAGCCCATGTCTGTTGCCTCTACACTGTGATCCGACACTTCGAATGCTATTGATGGTTGTCTCAACAATCGGAATTGAAACATTCTCCTGAAGAAACTTGAGTACATTATTCGATTGACTCCTCCCAACCACACAATATGTATTGGTGAGAGTCATGTATGCACCTATCTCAGAGCTGCCTTCGAAATCTATTCTGTATGACATGGGCCTGTGAGAATTTTTCATTTTCCACCAGGAATAGACTTTCACCAAGGCCGTCATTTCATCCCGAGGAACTCTTTTGAAGGCACTTCACCCCTCAGATATACTTTTGATGTTGTTGCATCTGATGGAAACCTCTCCAACTTTCGTACTTGTTTCCCCTTCCTTCTCAACACATTCGTCCAGAAGTACGTTGAAGTAATTGTCTGATGTGACAAGAACTCCCTCATAGACTTGTCCCCACTTCAAACAAACAGAAACATTTCTATTCTTCATTCTTTGAAGAAACTGCTTTGGATTCTCTTTCGGGGGTTTTTTGTCACAGGCTTCATTCATCTTCAGGGTGCATCAAGGAAGATCAGAATAAACATTCGGGACAGGTCCCACCAATAATTCATTTGTTAGCTTTCCATAGACCATTTAATTGAGAACTATTAAATTCGGGATCCTTTCTTCGGAGCAAACATCGCCTTTGTTGTATGCAGCTTAGCAAGTCCTATGATGACATACATGATCGGGATTGCAAACATTATGTATAATCCGTTCCGGATTCTCTTGGCCTCTGCAATGTTGTTTTCCTGGATTGTTTTCAGCCGTGTATTCGTTCTGTACAGAGACATGAGCTTGGCTTCTAGATCAAGAAACAGGTTCTTAATCGCCAGGTTATCGTTGTCAACATCCCCGGAGGACATGACATCGGTGTAAACGCTTATGGAAGCCTTCTCAGACCCGTCGTTGTAGACCTCGATCTTGTAAGCCCCGGGTGTGGTATATCTTAAATCAACACCCTCTACAAGCTCTTCTCCGATCCCGCTGTCTTCCTCGACCTCTCCAGGCTTGATCACTTTGTAGTACACAGGCATGTCCGAGTATTGGTTCAACTGGATGTTAAGCTCCACATCCTCGTTGTCAAGAATGGCCCAGTACACCTCCTTGACTCCGGGCCTCAGTATCTTTTGAATCCTTGAGCACACTACAAGCGAAATAACACAAAAGAATAGCATGGGTTAGCTCCTCGATCTTTCTTTTGTTTAAATTACCATCCCTAGTTGGTTAAAACAAAACACCCCATGGGATCAAGTTCAAGCACAATCCCTGGCAGTGCAGAGGAAGATGCTAGGCAGTTCTCTCACTTTCCTCCAAAAGATATTCAAGAATGGTCTTCTTCATTCAAATCAGTGTTCCCAACCGGCTATATGACATCAGATGATCTGGAAACGATCTTCAGGGACTTCTTTCCCTTTGGTTCTCCCACAAACTTCTCCAAGAGGCTTTTTGAAACCATCAACATAAGCCAGTCTGAAGCTATTGATTTCCATGAACTGTTGATAGCATACAGTATACTGATTAAGGGGAGTGACCATGAAAAGCTGCGTTGGATATTCAGATTCTATGACAAGGACAACGACGGTGTTGTATCCAAAAAGGAAATAGTCGAGGTTATTCAATATCTTGCTGACATGACATCACACACACTCGATGTCTCGATAGATTCCGAAGGAATAGCTGACGAGATCTTTGCTTCCGTTGGAACCGTCAAGAGCTTCCTCACTTTCGAGGACTTCAAGGTACTCTCCGTAAGAAATGAAAAGCTATTTAAAATGCTAGTTCCATTCTCTAGCTAAGAGAGGGAAAGCAGCAACTAACCACTAAAATACTATACCAATGCAATGTGCTTTAATGTAGTCATTTTGTTTTGATCCTTTTGGAATCCTTCGAGTCATCATAAAAGTCTGGCTTCACTTCATACTTAAGCTTTTTAGCTACCTTCTTCTCAGAGTTGCTTCTTGTCTCCAGATCCTTGATTCTTCTTTCAATTTTCTCTCTCATCCTTATCCCCACCTTATTTGTCCTCTCTTCTCCATAGGAATCAATTCTAGCTGCCATTGCAATCTTCGAAGCTAAGCTTCTAGCTATTCTTCCTTTATTCTGAGAAGCTACTTGCCCTAGGAGAGAGCACCCGTAGATAATCCCATACTTTGGGGTATTTGTCTTTGACTTCAGAGCCTGGAATAAAGCTTTCTCAGCCCCCATCATCTGTATGGATGATCCAGGCATCCTTGCGAGATTGGATAAGGACCCTGCCTTGCTTATCATCTTGGCTCCAATAACTTCTCCAACCAATGACGTTATGTTAGGTGCCAACCCCTCCATTTTCACTCGGATGTACTCCACTAGCTCATCTCTAAACTCAAAGCTCCGAAGTACACCTTTTGCATCTTCCAATATGTTCAGAACATCCTCCTCGTCCATTGCAACACCCATGCTCGTTTCCGCCAGCTTTACAATCTTTTCACAGTCATCTCCAACCATATCTCTGAGCATCCTCTTCTTTTCTTCATCAATGCTTCCTTTCCTGCCAATTGCAACAACAAGCTTAAGATACTCTCTGTTGTTATCTGTAATCGAAGATAGCTCGGGGAAGTGAAATCCATACCATTCTTTGAGCCTCATGCAGTGAAGATTTATGTCCTTATCCATGTCATCTAGTAGAGATACAGACTGGATCACCATCGTGTCGATCTTCTCAGGTACGAGATTGATCTTCTCCATAGAAATCTTATGTGCTAAGCATAAGATCCTTTCAGAATACTCGGCCCAGCTCATATCGAAATACTTGTGTACATCCAACTTTATCGACCTCAGGACATCATCATGGGAACACACAACTTTTCTTGAAAACATCTTTTCTAGAGGCTCTACCAACTTTTGATCGCTCACAACCAAAGTGTCCTTGCTTTTGTCCTCCACAAGTCTCACAAAGTTTTCTAGATTGCCTGGGATCTCTCCTCTGAGGAGTAGCGCAGACGACTCAAGTGCCTCATCAATACTCGCAAACTTGTATTTCTCAATAAGCTGCACTTCCTCAGACCTTTCTGCCTTGTCAAGAAGTGCATATCCAACAACAGTCTCCACCAAATAGATCATAAATAGCGGTAGAAAAAAATAGAAAAAATAGAGGTGTACCTCTGCCAAGCCTTAGAAGGTTTTATCTTGAATACAAGAATTCCCAGGCGGCTTAACATCCTCCGGCGGCATGGCGACTTTCTCCACACAGATGCTTTCCTTCCTTATTTTCACACCGTACTTCAAGCTTTCGAGAGAGTTGATTCGAAGACATCCATAGCCTCCGATCTTCTTAAACTCCAGGACCCCATTGTAATTTGGACAGAAACGGCTGAATATATTTGAGTCAAACTCTGCCACTGTATCAAAGTACAGGCTGAAGTTTGCATCGGGCATCATGAATCCAGGGGCAGAAACCATATATATGTGGTTGTTGATCCTGGAAAGTCTTCTAAGTTCAAAAAGAAACCTCATCATCTTCTTTTCCTCATACCCAGAGAGTCTCCAGGCTGGCGATCCAAGCGAGAACACTGCTATCCTTAGCTCCCTTTCTTCTCTTGCTATGTCTAAAATGCTTTCTAGTGTTGCCTTCTTTCCAGAAAGTAAAATTCCATCAAACCTCTTTTTCTTGGAAAGATTGAATTTGAATGCAGGCCTTCCCAGTGATAACTTGGAATACCTCCAGGCTATTACCATCCTGTCTTCGTTCTCTTGCTCCATGGATGATCCGGTGTCATATACCTCCACATCCCCGCCCTCCTTCACCACAGCCAGTGTGCTTTCTTGGTTGTAGATACCTTCGGAAAGAAAAACCTTTAGGATTGTCGAGTGAATCCGAGAGTTTTCGTCTTCTAGTAAAAGAATGGATGTCCCTCTTGTGAAGCATTCTCCGAGTATGGCATCTAGCCCAGATATTCCTGTTGACAGTTTTTCCATTCCTCTCTGGCCTGCACTTCTTACAAATGACTTCATGCAAGGGCACTGAGTTGGATTAATCGATCCACCCAGGCTCCTCACTGTTCACCTATATTTCTTGGGATGCTTTCAATCCTTGATGTGTGGAATACTTCTTTCTGAAGAGGAGAATTCTGCATGGGAAGAGATAGCCCTGCTTGTGAGAAACAGAGGAGAAGACCACTATAACAGGATACATATGGGGAACATTGTGGCAATTTCCTCAGTGCTTGCAATAAGAGAGTCTATTAAGCAGCCTGTAGTAGGTCATAGATATATACTCCTTTACAATGGTGAGGTCTATAATAAGGAACCTAGCGATACACTATTCATCAAAAGTATAGTCGATAAACTCTTGAACGATGGAGCAGATTCGTGTATGGAAAGCACAATAGACAGGATTTACGAGGAAATCAACAGATATGAAAACGAAATGGCCATGATATTAATGATAGGAGACTATGTGTATTTCTTTAAAGACGACATAGGAAGAAGAAGCCTGGGATACGGACTGAGTCCATTCTACGTTTCTTCTGTAGGGTACTTAGAGGAGATAAATCCCATGCTGATATACTCGTACAACAAGGTAACAAAAAGTCTGAGTGAATGGCCCAAAAGTAGCAGGATTGTTAAGAAGTATATGTCCATGAGTGATGTAATACTGAAACGCCTCAATAATGAGAAGTACTCAAAAAAGTACCAATACCTGAAGAAGTACTTGGCTTCAAGCGGTGTGGAAGCGAACAAGGAAGATCTAAACAACGTCGACGATGTGGTTAAGGAGTTCGGCAAGGCCTTCAGGAAGTCTGTAGAAAGAAGGGTTTCAGAGGGAAACATCTGTGTGTTTTTCAGCGGAGGAGTGGATTCGATGCTTGTGACAATATTCTTACATTATTCCACAGATCCCTGCCAAAGGATTTACTTGATAAACACATCTTTTGGGCCATCGTGGGACAGGGATACGGGGAAAAGAGGGTTTGAAAGTCTTTGCTCAAGGTTCAGGGAAAGGGCATTCATTTTTGTTTCAAACGAAGTCAGCATAGAGGAGGTCAGAGCATTTAAGGAGCACATATACAAGTTGATACATCCGAAGTGTGGACGCATGGATTTTAACATAGGTGCAACGTTGTTCTTCACTGCAAGGGAGTCGAGGAAATACAGTAAGATTGGGTATCTTGGGTCAGGGGCCGATGAGATGTTTGGGGGATATCATAGATATAAAGGAGGAGAGTTCCGGGGAGACATGCTCTTTGACCTTTTTACTATTTCCCATCACAATGTTTGTAGAGATGACAGGGTTATCTCAGACAATCAAGTTGAATGTAGATTTCCTTTTCTAGATTCAGGAATGGTGGAATATTCCTTAAGAGTGGGAAGGGATATCCTCATGATGAATGGAGACAGAAAGTTTGTGATAAGGGAGGTTTTGAGAAGAGAAGGATTTGAATGTGTCTCTAAAGTTCCAAAAAAGGCAATGCAGTATGGAAGTGGGATATTCAAAATGGAAGGGAAAATATAGCTGTAGGGAGACATCATTAGCATTTTATTCTCTAAGACTTGGGATCAGTAAGTGTTCCTTAATATTAGCCGTGCCTCCCTGTCAAGCCGGAATCCGTTGTTCTTGAACAAATCGCACAAATAGAAGTTGGGTGGGGCGGAAAACCCAAAAGAAGAGATCCTACGCTCGAACTCGTCCACAGACACCGAATACGAGTGGAATGCCCTCACCTTTTCATTAAACATCTCTTTTAAAAGAAAGACCAGGACATCGGTGTTGCTCCTGTTGAAATACTTTACAAACTTCTTCCTCAGGCTCTTGGACATGGAATATTTCTGAGCGCCCATAAAAGAATCCAGAACAACGGAAATAGCTTCATCAATGTCTTCGGCAGAAACAATCGAGCTAAGTCTCATCTTTGCAAATGCTTCGCTGATCCGAACAATGCTCTCCACATGCCTTACAGTCACAGGAAGCCCAGAAGGCAAGCTTTCCTTTCTGAGCTCCAAATATAAGCTCGAAATCTTGTCGATATCAACATCATTGAAAACCGGCATAACGTTGGTCCTTGCATAAAGTATGTACTTCTTCAATAGGTCTTGGCTCATCATCATTCTCTTTGCATCAAATCCACGGGGCTTCTCCTTTCCACATCCCCCATGCGAGTCTATGATGAACCTTGCTGTTTTTTCGTCCTCCCCGGCATCGATATTGTCTTTTGTAACACAAAGAATATCAAACCTCGATATTATTGGATCACTGAGATTTACATTCTGAGAAAATGTCAAGGACCCATTGTACCTCCCTCTTATTGGGTTTGCAGCTGCTATTACACTACATCTTGCATGAAGTGTTGCAACAATCCCAGCCTTCGATATGGAGATGGACTGTTGCTCCATTGCTTCATGTATACTCGTTCTGTCATGCTCATTCATCTTGTCAAACTCATCAATAAGACATATTCCCTTATCGGCTAGTACTAATGCCCCTCCTTCAAGGGTCCATTCCTTCACAACAGGATCCTTCCGAACAGATGCAGTAAGCCCCACACTCGAAGCCCCCTGCCCTGTTGCTAGAACAGCTCTATGGGATGTATTCTCCACGTACCTGAGAAACTGGGACTTGGCCATTCCGGGATCTCCTAGTAGAAGGACATTTATATCCCCTCTGATTCTATGGCTTGTACTTTCTTTAGCAACTCCTCCAAGCATCGCCAAAGCCACAGCTCTCTTCACTTCCTCATGCCCGTAAACAGACGGTGCTATCGAGTTGATCACTATTCTTTTAATCTCCGGGTGCCTTGCAATCTTCTTAATCTCCCTGATGTCATCGTCGGTCATCTCAATCCTTCCAACCCTTTTACTAATGGAGCAGGCCTCGATTACTGTAAAAAACACGGGAAATCCGTTCTTGATGTTTAGAGATACATTGAAGTTGTTCTTGTATATCCCTGTGACCTCCACTTCCTCCCCAGGCTTTGCACAATCAATCAGGTCATAGAATAGTAACACTTCCTTCGATCTAGGAAGAGACCCCGGAGGAACACTTCCAGGGACTTCTTGAATCGTTAGTTTCTGGAAGTCCTTATAGATGGTTTCAGATGTATTGACTGTAAAGGGTCCTCTTGACTGGCATTCAAAGCAATGTGTGGGCTTGAATGAAGATGCCACAAAAGGTCCGAAGACAGATTTGCACTTAAGACAGCTGAACTTCACAATGGAGTAAAGCGGAAATACTCCACTTCTTCTTGTAACAACACCGCTAACCCTCACCAACCTTCCAAGATGGCTATTTCTTAGTGATCGGATGGTATCGCAAACAGGAAGGTCAGTAATTCTTGCATGCACCTTGGGCTTTATCAGGTAGTAGTTAGGAAAGTGCATCCTTACTACATCAGATAAAGCCTTGTCCATCACCTCGATAGTCATCTCTGCATGCTGGTTGAGAAGTCTAATCAAATCCATCGACTCTTCTTCGATGTCTAGGTAGCTCACCTCTATACTCTCGAGATTCTCAGAGCACATCTTTCGAATCTTTGCAGCATACTTCTTGCCCTTAAATTCGTTAAAAAAACAAACGAACTTTTTAACCAACTTGATTCTAAAGAAATCCTGCTCAAAAAAATCCTTTGTTACCTCAGGTGCCTTGAGTATCTCTTCTGCATCGTACTCATCCTCAGACACAGTCTCCCTCCTCACTCTGTTGTCCTCAGATCTTATGCTCTCCGCTTCCTGCCCTATGAAGTCTTCAATATCAGAATGCTCCACAACCTCACTTGATTCAAACGCCCTTTCAGATTCATACAACTCCTCCTTGATCTCATCCATATCCTCACTCCCGAGCTCCCCGACAATGCCCATCCCTAGATCCTTTTCCTCTTCAGATATATTCTCATCCTCTTCAAGCCTTCTTTTCGCCATAAAGGGGAACCATGGAAACAAAGATATCATCAAAAACACCAGACCACTTTATTACAGATCTTCGTAGAAATCACTCTTCTTTCTTATTCAGCAACCCGCCTGCATATTCCTTTAGACAAAGGATGGCCTTCTCATCCCCGACCTCAGACATAAGAAACTCGCTACAGAACCCCATAATATAGATATATCCAGACTCCACATCCATTCCTGTGGCTCTTACCATGAGGAGGTCAAATATACTTCCATAAACATCCTCTATCTTGTACTTCTCTATCCTTTTCTGTCCAAGAATCCCGTCAGAGAGATTCATCCTTTCCTTCAATCTCTTGTCGTTCACTAGAAATGAGTTCCCCACTCCCTCCAACTGCTTGTTCACAAACTCTACAATCTCTCGGAGCTCCGCCATCTTGCTGACAAGAGTTGGTGGATCCTGAATGTACCTGGTGTAAGGATCAACAAGGACTCTTGTTAGATCAATGGGCTCTGTTGTGTAATAATACAAATACTGCACATTATCAAACTTTCTTCTCTGTACTTCCTGATCTACCCTGTCTATCAGTACGGCTATTCCCTTGATAAGAACCAGAGTGGACTCAAGATAGAATCTCTCATCATAAAATTCTTTGTTGCAGAAGGTTTGCAGCAACTCTTCAACCTCCGGAAAATTCAGATCCGGCCCTTCAGAAAGAGCCTTTCCAAGGACCAGATCAAGAAACATCGGCTCAAACCTTTCATAGTACGAAATGTCTTCCAAATATACCTTTACAGGGACACTCCTCTGCTTCTCATAAACATCTATATATCCCCTTATAAACTCCACAGGGTCGGTAAACTCCTTCATAACATCCTTTTGCTCATCCAAGCTGAGTCTCATAACAGATGGGTCACCGGAAGAAACTTTTATGCTCTACGTCTCCCGTCTGCTTGTTAAAAATATTTTCAGCACAGAGCCTTTAATGGAGAAAGAGAACAATGTAAATGAGTCGGAAGTCCCAGGAACGGCCTGTGATACTACAACCCACAACCCTTTTGAGACTTCAGAAGATGGATGCTGCCCTTTTGACGTATTCACCCCCGAGGCATTAACAGATAGACTCAGGGGACATGAGGATTGCACCAAGGACATCATCAAGATCATCAAATCCATCCATGTAAATCAATGCAAGATGAAAAAACTATGCAAGGTTTTCAACTCTGTATCTAACTACAACACTGATTCGATAGTAGAACTCACTAGGGATGCAAATAGAATGCTAAGATATGTATCGACATACCTCATGCTCGACAAAATAAAGCAATGGGTTGTGGATGGAAGAGGGTTTGAAGTTGTGGAGACCATGTATGATGAGGTGTTTTTGGTCAGGTTCCGGGATGTGGACTTCAACATAAGGAGCATTTGTGTGGGGTTTATGTGTGAATGGATTGTCTCTGCCCCTGAGATATTCAACTTCCCCTGTTACTTGAAGTATATTGGATGGTCTCTTAGTGACAAGAACGATAATGTTAGAAGAAAAGGGGTTGGGGCGTGCATCAAGCTTGTGCGGAAGAAGGTCGATATTCAGACATTTGTGTCCCGCTTTAAAAATAGAATGATTGAGCTGTCTTTGTACGACAGAAACTTTGGGTTGAGGGGAGAAGGAAAGGTACTATGCATGAGCCTGTACATCAATGGGATGATTTCTAAGGATGATGTATATAAAGTGTTGGGATCGATGAATGAAAAAGATAAGAAGTTGCTAGTAGAAGATACCATCAGGAAGATACTCAAGAGGGAAGGATCAAGCGATGAATGCCTACTGGATAACCATGAGGGCTTACATGAGCTTTTTTCCAACACCTCCTTGTTCCTATGCTCCTGCATTCCTCACAGTGATAAGGATGTTGAAGGGTTCATAGACTTTATCCTGGACTTCTTGAGGACAAAGAGTTCTTGCTGCCAATCTAGAACCTTGTGCTACTTAAAGATTCTTGGAGTCCTTTCCGTCAATATGGTGGATCTTAGGAAGTACTACAGTATTCTTGAAACAGTCAGAGACAATAGGGAAAACACAAGAGAGGCCATGGCATCGGCTTCAAAGTTGGGCCTTAAGGTGTTTAAAAGACAGCCTGACATTACCAACGACCTTCTTGAAATGATGAGAGAGCTTTCGATCCAATACAAATGTGAAGAGATGTTTTCTAGTCTTGTGTGTCTTTTGAAGAAGCTTGAAAGTGATTTTCCGGTGTCTGTCTATCCTATTGTAGAGTCTTCTGGATCCTCCTGCATAGAGTTTTTACGATGTACAATCAAATCGTTCGATATATCCAAGGGAGTTGGAAATGAGCACCCAAGTGAGATCAAGTGCTATGCTGCATTGTGGAGAACAATGGCAAATGACTACGAGAGAGTTAACAAATACGAACTTAAAGACATCGATAACCCAGGTGTGCTTTGTGACTTCCTGATCTTCTTCAAGGAAAAGTGTATAGAGTTTGGTATGATGAACCTGAAGGTTGAACAAGCCTCTGATCAAGGGGAATGCTTCAAGGTGATGTACGACAAGCTATTTGCTCTTATACATTCCAAGGCCGAAAGTGTTTTTATTGATCCAGGGTCGTGTATCTCTTTGTTCAAGCTTGTCGATGAGGGCCTTCTTCTTGATTACTCTTACATTATATTCAGGGAATGCGGGGTGGAGCTGATCTCTGAGTTTCTGAACAAAAGTAAGTCGAAAATGAACTTAGTTTCTGGGTACTTCAGATATCTTATGGATGTGGAAGAGAAGGACGTAGACAAGGGTGTTGGAAAGCTCATAGGCTCGAAGTGTAGTATGGCAAAAAGAGGAATTGACATAGAGAAAGTTGTTTTCAGAGGTATGAAAGGGATCGTTGAGCAAAAGAAGACGTTTCTATATGACGCCGTCCTCATTTACTTTGTTTCTTCATTAACGACGAATGAGTGTATAATCCTGGAGCAAGGCCTGGAGAAGTCAAGGCTCAAAATGTCTTTACTTAGAAGGATTAGAGATGGGTAGGTCTGGGATATAATGTAATCTAAAAGCATGAATGATGAACGGATGGAGAGTTTTCAAGTACTCGAGAAGAATGGAAAAAGAAGGAGATGAGAAGTCCTTCTGTGGGGTTGATTTGGAGACGATGAGTCAGGTGATACTTCATTCACAGCCAGATAGCCAAGGAATTAAGAAGGAGAGATGGCTTCATGTGTTCACGGAGGGAAGCAAGACATTAGAGTTGATATTGTCCCCATCAATGCTGGAAGTAAGGCTCTATGTTGTTTCAGCTGTCAGGCAAGAGTTGGTGATATTGGAAAGAATAAAGCTTGATAATAAGTGGGATATTAAGACTTGTGTGAATAAAAGGGCACTTAGATACACGTGTAGAGAAAGAAGATTTCAGATTGTTTTCTTCAGTGAGGAAGAGGTGGAGGTCTTTGGAGTTAAGATTGGATGCTTCTTGAGGCCTCATTTAGATATAGAGAAAACGCCTGTGATTGAAAGACTTACAAAAGCTATTGAGGATGGAAAGAAAGTAAGGAAAACATCCAAATACAAGGACAAGGAGAAACTTATTGAAGAGTTTTTATTGCTATTATTTGAAACACCTGATTGACTATTCAATAAATCCTATATTCTCCTTGTGAAACCTTACAGAGTCCAGACAAGCAAAGAACCCAATGAGGTTCTTTCTTTGATGAATTCTCGGGTATATAACATTTCTTTTATACTCCTCTCGGTGACTGTCGCTGACGCCTATGTCCTCGGTGGAGCCCTCCCCCCTTCTTAGTTTATGGAACACAGGCTTGTCAAGGAGAAGATACCCCGATGGGCCTTTTGGGACATGGACATTCTGCTTGCTGAATACCATGTTGAACTTTGGATCTACGGAACTCCTGGAGTACTTACACAATAAAACAGCAAAAAGTACCATTTTCCTGATTTGATGGAGTAAAAAGCTTTGCCCAGTGATTGATATCCTCACATACTCCACTCCTTCACTCACATATGGGTCTGTAACCGTGATGGACTTGATGTATCTCTTGGAGCCTTTCTCATTGTTAAGCTTAGTGAAGTTATGGAAATCTTTAGTTCCTATGTACTTCTGAAGAATGGAACCAAAGGCCTTGATGTCATCCTCAGAGGACTTGTGTCCAACTACACTCTCCACTATATTCTCCGGATAATCTCTCTTTGTATCCCTGATCCTGTGCTCTCCATCCTTCTGCTTCAGTGCCTCTGCTTCTTCGGTGAGATCTCCTTTTGTAAGAAAGAATGTTGGGACAATGTATTCATAAGTCCTCGAGATTGCCTGCCTAGAGGGAACAGTACTTTTTGTAAGCCGCACAATGTTATATAGATGAATCCCCTCCTTTGCAAGCAGTGTCCTAAGCCTGGAAACTAACTCTGAAGTGATGCAAATCTCTATCTTCACAGAAATGAGATTGAGCGCAGCATGAACGCCTTTGTCGGTCCTTGAGGACGATTTGATATGGATTTTCTTCGGGTCGTCTGCGTTTCTTTCACTAATAGCCTCCACTTGAAGCAGACATTCCACAACCCTCTTCTCAATTGTGTCCAACTCTTTGTTAAACTGAAGCCCATGGTATCTACTTCCGTCGTAGCCCACCAGTAGTCCTGCCCTGATCTTCATTAGGGGAAAAGAAGGCCGACGAAATTTTTGAACCCTATGCCAACGCTTGTAGCAGAGAAGCAAAGAATAAAGGATCTACTCCAGATGGAGCTTGATGATAGCCAGTTTGAAAGGACCCTGTTTGACTTTGGGCTGGAGCTAGATGGTGTCACGGAAGAGGAGGGAAAAGCTGTGTACAGAATAGATATTCCAGCAAACCGATATGATCTCCTCTGCACAGAAGGACTTTGCTATGCATTGAAAGCGTTTCTCTCGATAGAAAAGTATGAAGATATAGAGGTTAAGGAAGGGGAGATTATTGTTTATAAGGCTGGGGGAGAAGAAAGGCCATGCATAGCTTGTGCAGTTGTCAAAGGAGTGGATCTTCTATCTGAGGGCGCCTACAAAAGCTTTATTGATTATCAGGACAAGCTTCACCTGACTATTGGGAGAAATAGAACATTAGTATCAATGGGAACACACGACCTTGACAAAATCCAAGGGCCTGTGTTCTACAAGAGTGAGGTACCAGATAAGATTATATTCAAGCCTTTGAATGGAGATAAGGAAATGAGTGCCCAGGAATTAGGCACCTTCTTTCCTCCTGGAAGTAAAATAGGGAAGTATATGAAGCTTAATGAGAAGAATGAGAAGTATCCTTACTTCTCTGACTCTAAGGGGACTGTCTTGTCACTGCCTCCAGTAATAAACTCCGACGCAACCAAGATAAGTCCGGAAACCAAAAATATATTCATCGACATAACAGGGACCGACTTCCACAGGGTTAATACGTCATTGAAGCTGCTACTGGCGTGCTTCCGAGGAAAGAGAATAGAAAGCGTTGAGATTCGGGATGGAGACAAAAGGACTAGGACGCCGGTCATGTACAACCATTCGTATACAATTGGACTGGAAGAGATTAATAAGAAGCTGGGACTGGATATATCGTTGGAGGTGGCAAGGGGATATATGGAGAAGATGATGCACTGTGCAAGTGTAGTCAATGAAAATACTCTTAGGGTTAAAGTGCATGATGTCAGGTCAGATGTCATCCACAAATGTGATTTGATAGAAGATGTAGCTGTTGCTCATGGGTTCAATAACTTTAAGAGAGAATTACCCTCTCTTTTCACTGTTGGGTCTGAGGTTCCTTTGAATAGGTTCTCTGATAAGCTCCGAGTAGAGGTCTCTATGATGGGGTTTGACGAGGCCTTGACTCTTACCCTTTTGTCCCATGAGGAAAATATAATCGATGCAGATCGAGGAGTTGTCCTCATGAATCCAAAGTCTGCTGGCTATGAGATGTGTAGGACATCTCTTATTCCAGGATTGATGAAGACGGTTGCCTCGAATCTACATATGAAAATTCCCTTTAGGTTATTTGAGATCTCAGACATTGTTCTTCTAGACAAAGAAAACGAGTGTGGGGCAAGGAATTCAAGAAGACTTGCAATCCTGTACTCCGGACATTCTCCATGCCTTGAAGAGATCCAAGGCTCCTTGTCTCTTCTCTTAGAAAAGTGTGGAATGCAGCCTTCATACAGTCCCTATGACGATCCTGTTAGATATCTCAAGAATCAAGGTGCATTGGTAATTGTAAGAAACATTGTCATCGGGTCAATAGGAGTATGCAACCCAGAAATATGTAGAACTTTCAAGGTCCCATACGCAGCATCCTTCCTTGAAATAGATATTGAAAAGTTATTTTCTGTCTACACAGAAGTGAATTAAAAAGGATAAACTATGAGGTGATATAAAATTTAAGGTTCTAAATATAAAGAGAGTTAGCAAAGACTATGTCTCTCTTGATCTTTGCTATTCCCAATGCAAACATGTTCTCCAATTCAGTGTTGCCTATGACTCTGGCTGCGCTACTCAATTGCCTAAGAAGCTCCTCAAGCCTCTTAAACGTCCTGATGATACTTCCCTCAAATATATTTGTCCGGCTACAGATACTGACAAACGTATGTCCACACACCCACATCCGAACAACATCCATCAGCTCATAAGAAAACCTTCTGAGATATGCTGCAGGATCTACATCAATAGAACATGACTTCAGAACACCACAAACCTTCTCTACAGAGGAAGACAGCAATTTGTAATATAGCTTGTTTTCGTCACTCAAGACAAAGTTATCGGAGTCCCATTCCTCAAATACAATGCATGACAGCAATGGAACAAAGTGCTCCACTGGAATTCCTGCAAAGTCTCCATTGAATATCATTTCCGTAAGAACAAGCTCGTCACCAGATGAAATCTCACATGCCATTCTTCCCTTTATAAGTACGCTAGTGTCGTTGCAGTATTCAAGCTTCTTCAAAACCTCGATCATTTTCTTGCATTCTCTCATGTGATAAATCTCTTTAAGGCCTTTGAGCTCAAGAAGTTTATCCATACATTGCTGCTTCAGTATCTCATTCATGAAGTACGACCTTGCTTCTCCTATCTCACCTTTCATCTTTGTATCTAACCATCTCGACTGCTTGGGATTCTCCCTGTAATTCCTTCCGTTCTCAGGAACTTGGACCATAACTGCATCTTTACTAATCAACTCCTTACTGCACGAGACTAAGCATCCCATGGAGGGCTTTCCGCATATCATACAGAAGTCAAAACTCCACTTAGGATCTATGGACAATATTTTAGACTCTATCTCTCCTATCTCCTTGTCTAACTCATCTTCAACTGTAATCTTCTCAAAGCTCCGAGTAAACACTCTCATATCTAACTTCACTCTACTATCGTATACACAGTCAACGTAGTACAAGGGAAACCCACACATGTACACTCCTTCATCAGTCCCAACCATGCAAAGGACCTTCTCCTGGACCTTGCTGACTATCGCATTCCTTATTGTGATGGATGGCCCATTCCTAGGTATAAACAAATCAACAACCCTTCCCTTCTTCAAATACTTGCTGAATTCCTCAGATAGTCTTTTGTTTCTTTCAACCTTCTTTTCCTCTCTTATTCTATACAGTGTCACAATCCCGTTGGGGCAAATGTTTTCTAGTTGTCGGTGCATCGAGTACAAAGTTTCCTCCTCGGCTAGAGCCTTCTTGTATGATTGGAAATGATGGAAGCTTCTACTGATCAGATATAACGGGTCAAGGCCTTCAACCCTCATCAGGTTCAATAACATGTTATATGTCAGTCGGAATGCACTCACAAGATTATCCGAGGATGAGGAAAAGAGCTTACAAACCTCTTTGTAGGTAATGGGCTCGGATATTATACTTATCACAATCCCCATGCTATCTATTCCTCTTCTCCCTGCCCTTCCGCTCATTTGAATATACTCTCCAGAACTCACCAGCCTCATGGATTCTCCATCAAATTTCTTCAGTGCAGTAAACACCACAGACTTTGCAGGCATATTGAGCCCAATCGAAAATGTCTCTGTTGCAAAGAGTACCTTCAGTAACCCTTCCTGAAACAGTATCTCCACAACCTCCTTGATTATGGGAAGAAGCCCGGAGTGATGAATCCCAATTCCTCTCATAAGAAGAGGAAGGATGTTTTGGATAATCGGAATCTCTCGATCCTCCTTTCGGAGAGACATGATGGCATTAGTAAATATCGTCTGTACCATCTTTGCTTCGGAGTCCCCGAGATAGCTTTTGTCTAGCTTCATCGCAAACTTCTCGCAGTCCTTTCTTCTGAATGAAAACACAACAACAGGAAGAGATGCATCACTTATTGCTTCGCTTACCTCTCGGGGCCCGACAGCTCTCTTCTGGATCGATCTCATTGCAGATAAAAAACTTGATTTGTGGAACTTCTTGTCCTTGATCTTGTACAGCTTATTTGTGCGGAAGTAATGGACAAGAGGTGTCACCCTCTTCTCGGTGTAAACAACATGAACAACCTGATTTTGGATATGGCATATCCATTCTGCAAACTCTAATGCATTTGGAATCGTTGCACTGAGAAACACCATCCGAACATGCCTTGGAAGCAATATGATGGTCTCCTCCCAGACAACTCCTCTTTCTTTGTCTCTCATATAATGTATCTCGTCAAAGATAATCCAGTGGATCTCACGAACCACCTCGCCTCCCTTATAGAGCATGTTACGAAGAATCTCTGTCGTCATCACAAGGCACGTTGCTGTCGGGTTGATGGTGACATCTCCTGTCATTAGGCCCACATCGCCAAACTCGGAAAGAAGCTCCCTGTACTTCTGGTTAGATAATGCTTTGATCGGAGATGTGTACACAACTCTTTGCTTACTCTTCAATGACATTGCAATGGCGTATTCTGCAACAACAGTTTTCCCAGAACTTGTATGTGCACTTACAAGGACACTTTCATCTCTTTCAAGACTACATACAGAAATCTTCTGGAAGTCGTCCAATTCAAATAAGTAGTTCTTTGCCGATGGAGCAGCAAACTCTTTCGGCAAAGGAGTATAAGCCGTGCCAACGGGGATGACAGCTTCATGGCGCGTTCCATTTCTATCCACCTTATCGGTCACCATGGTTCTTTTCTCTAGTCTTTCGGGAATAACAATGTCTTGCGATGGTAGGCCTTCGTTAAGGATATCGAAGTATTTGTCTTCGATCATTTAGGGTGAGAGCCATAAAAGTATTAGAAGTCCCTACTGCATGATTAAAATCTTATCTATGGATGGACAAGACAAAATGGGACCTGGGGGATTCGAACCCCCGCACGTTACCGTATTCGATCTTGAGTCGAACGCCTTAGACCACTCGGCCAAAGTCCCTCAGAACCCGCCCCCTCCGGATCCACGTCAAGAACTGCCTGCTTCCATAATTTTTTTCAAAATGTATAATCCAGCAGAGCCCCTACAAATGGACAATGTTGAGTTATATAGTACCATGAGAAACATGCCTGGTTATAGAAATACAGCCATCATGATGGTGTTTCATCTCCTCGATCTTCTGTCGAAGCATTTGAAGATGATGGTGGAACATCAACATACACCTGTGATCATAACAGAGAAAGTCGCTCGATATCATTACGATGGCAATTATAAGAATGCATGTGAAGAACTCAAGAGAGGGACTTACAAAGCAGGAGAAGAGATGAGAAGATTGCTGTCCAATGTGGAAGAATGGAAGAAAAGCACAAAAAGGAATTTTTCTTACTTCCAAGGATACGGTGGCTTTGAATCAAGTGTGTGCAAGGGATTTGATAAGTATCTAAAGGGCTATTTCGCAAAGAACAATCCAGCAGAGAACATAAAGAAATGGAACGATATGGTAGAGGTTGTTGATTTTGCCAGGTCTAGCTGGCTGAACAGTGATTATAAGAAGCACTTGTGGTTGAAGGAATTGAACTCCAAGGTTCTTTGCTCTCCTGAGATCCTTCTGCTTCTGAATGGAAAGCTATGCTTTATACCAGAGTGGAGCTTTGATAACGAGAGCTACATAGCACAGATTATCCAAACTGAGCTTCAAAATGACCCGTGGGCGCCGGCTTATTATGTAGAGGAAGCAAAAGATAGATATGCACTGATTACATTAGTAAGACTTCTTCTAATTGCAACGGAAATAAAAGATGCAGTAAAGCCATCATGGGTAGAAACTCAGGAATTACAAAGTAAGTTATCCCGGGTAGAAAGAAAATTAGAATTCGAAAAAGCTTACAATCGATGCAAAACAGAAGAGGAAAAGATGAAATTAGATACTGCTATACTCCTTGTGGATGCAGCTGATACTTTTGGGGTGATTGAGCTTAGTGCAGCAATATTCTTTATTAGTTGTGTGGTTGCTGCATTTATGATCTTTGGGTGAGTTTTCAATCGTGAATTAAACTTATTTTATAGGATTCATATCATGGCCACATCTTTCATTTATCTTGAGATTTCTTAGCATGCAAGAGCTTGTATACTTCTTGAGAATCGATTTGGGTTACGACGTATTCCCAAGAGGAATCTAAATACTTATATGCATAATAGAAATACTCTGCAGACAGTTCATATTCCTTATCCCTAGAATGTTTTTTTGCCTCATCAATCATTCTTTCTGCCAGCCCTCTGGTGTAACCTGTTATTCTCATGAGATATTCTTCATCATTCTTCATCACCTTCTCGGCCTTTCTGTAGATCTTATAGATGGCACATCCTGCTACAGCCATCTTAGCCATTGTAGATAACATGCTGGAAGGAGTTGAAGGAAAAGGTTTTTGGGTTAAAAAAAATATTTGTTAGCAGGTCATGGGACTGGAAAGAATTGAAGTGGAGAATTTCAAGTCGTATGTGGGAAGGCATGTGATTGGGCCCTTTGACCGGTTTACTTGCATAATCGGGCCGAATGGATCTGGAAAGAGTAATATCATGGATGCAGTAACGTTCTGTCTTGGGATTGGGGCGCGACACCTTCGTGCCAGCAATGCTAAGGGCTTGATCAACAGCAAGTGCACCCATGCTAGTGTGACACTATACATTGAATTGGATGGAGAAAGAAAAGGATTCAAGAGGCATGTGAATAATGATGGACGTAGTTTGTACTTTATTGATCTGGAGAATGTTGGATATGAAAGGTTTAGGGAGGCTGTAGAAGGGATGAACTTGTTGATTGACGCTCGGAATTTCTTGGTGTTCCAGGGAGATGTCAATGCAATAGGAAGCATGATGCCTATGGAACTCACAAGGTTATTTGAGGAGATGAGTGGAAGCATAAAGTTGAAAGAGGTGTATGAGGAGAAGCAAAGGGAGCAGGCGAAGGCTGTGAGTGAATGTAGTTCATTATACGAGGAGAAGAAGGAGGTGATGAGCAGGATGAAGGAGGCTGAGGAGGTTAGGGAGCAAGAAGGGATGTTTAAAAGGCTTGTGGAAAGAAAGCATGAGATACAAAAAGAAATAGTTCTACACGAGTTGATGGAAAGAAGAAGTAGAAGGAAGGATATCAATGATGAGGTGATTAGGCTGGAGTTAGAAAGCAAGGAAGTGCAAGAGCTAATAGACAGCAAGGAAAAGGAAGTTGAGATGTACAGGAATAAGATAAATGAGATAAGGAGAGAATATTTTGAGGTTGATGCTCTGATGTCGAAGGAGAAGGAGGTGGTGGCGGAGAGAAGAGCATGGAAGTATGAAGCTGAGCAGGAGAGAGAGAAAAGAAGGATCCTGATTGTGGAAGCTGAGATGGAGATCAAGAGCAAAGAGGAAATGATTAATGGAAAGAGAAGGGAGATTGACAGAAGAAGGAAAGAGATGAAGGGTATTGAGGGAGAATACGCTGAGCTATGCAAGGAAGAGGAAGAAAGAAGAAGACGTTTAGGTTCGGTGAAGGAAGAGAAGGAAGTTATTGAGGAGAAAGAAAAGGAACTTCTTGAGATGTGTGGGGAGGACAAAGAGAATATGAACACCCTGGATCTAGAGATGTTTTCTCATAGGATGATGAGGGATGATTACAAAAGAAAAGTGAAGGAACTGAGAGAGAAAGACGAGGAACTAAAAAGTAAGATCAAGGAGAAGAAGGTGATTAGAGGAAACACAAAGGTGAAGATAGATGCGCTTGAGAGATCTGAGGTTGAGTTGAGTAGGAAGATATTGCACCATGAAGAAAGATATAAGAGGCTTGTTTCTGAGGAGAAGCAGAAGAACGAAGAGCTTTCATGGATTCTTGGGGAGATACTACGGATCAAGGGAAAGAGAAGGATTGATGGGAGAAGATCCATGATAGTTAGTACTGTGGAGACGCTTAAAGGAATGTTTCCTGGTGTTTATGGAAGGGTTGTTGACCTGGTTGAGCCCACTCAGAATAAATATGAGATTGGATTGTCTGTCCTTTTAGGGAGGCATAGCCAGTCTGTTGTTGTTGATTCGGAAACGACAGCTATGTCATGCATCAACTTTATAAAGGAGAAGAGGCTATGCAAGATGACATTTCTTCCCATTCAGAACATCAGGGATGGAGATGAGATGAGGGGTATAGAAGATGTTATCCAAGAGTATGGTGGAGGAGTGAGACGAGGAGTGGATACCATTAGATATGATGGAAGATACAGGAAGGTGATGTCGTTTTTGCTGAAGGAGAAACTGATAGTAGACAACCTAGAGATAGCTAGAGATATTTGTTATGGGAAAGGAACGAAAGTGAGTGTATGTACGCTAGATGGGATTTACATACATGGAGGAGGGTATCTTATAAGCGGAGGAGAGATCGGAAGAAACAAATTCCAAGAGGAGGATCTCGACGAGCTTGTGAAGAGAAGGACGAGGATATTAGATGATGTCAGAAGGATTCAGGACAGTAAGAATGACCTTTCTTATGTCGAGATATGCAAGGAAAGGATAGAGATGTGGAGAAGGAGCAGAGCAATGGAAATGGAAGTAATGAAGGACCTGGACATTTGCATTGAAGAGCTAGAGTCAGAAGTGGCAGAGAACAGCAAGTTACTGAAGGAGGCAGAAGAATCCCTAAGGCACGTTTTGGAGGAGATGGAGATGTGTGAAGGGAAAATGAAGGAGCTCCGCCAGAAGGTTGAGGAGGTTGAATGTTCTTTATTCTGTGGAGTGTTTCCAAATGCTTGGTTCAAAAGCTTTGAGGAATATAAAGAGGCAAGAGATTGCGAGTCTTTCGAGCTGAAAAGAATGGAATATGAAAGTGTAAGAGGAAGGATAGAGCTTAGGATTGGGACACTAGAGCGGGAAGTAGAAGGCCTAGAAAAGGAGATTAGAGTACTAAGGGAGAGAGTAGAAGAGTTAAGAGTTGTGGAGGGTAATGATGGAGAGGATATGTCTGAGGACACCTCAGAACTTGCTATTCTCTCTGAGAAAAGAAAAAGGAAACTCGAGGCCTTTGAGAAGGCCCGAGATGAGTTCAAGGAGATTAATGAAGAATTCAAAAGGCTTATGGGAAAGAAAAATGAGCTGGATCAAGGGATAATTTATTGTGCATCTGCAAAGGAACGGATTGAAGAGGAGATAAAGAATACCTTGAGCTTTGCAGTACTTGAAGAGATCGAGATTCCTTGTGCAGGAAGGAAATGTGTGGGAAAGGTCTCCATAGATGAAATAGACTTTTCTGGACTGGAGAGAAGTGTTGAAGAGCTTCGGAGAGAACTTGAGGAGATCAACCAAAAGATAAGCAGCCAGGCGCCGTTGATAAGGGTAGGTGAAAAGGATGGAGACTGCTCCAGATATGTGAAAATCAGTGCGGAGTATGAGAGGCAAAAAGCTGCAGCAATTTCTGCCAAGAACGAATTCAATGAGATAAAGAAAAGAAGGACACACATATTTATGGAATGCTTTGAAAAGGTCAATAAGGAGTTATCAAGGATATATAAATGTCTCACAATGACCGAGACATCTGAAGGAAATGCGTATTTAGCTCTTGAAAATACATCTGAACCTTTCAAGGAAGGTGTTAGATTCCACCTGATGCCTCCAAACAAGCGATTTAGAGAGGTCCGACTTCTTTCTGGAGGAGAGAGGACTATGGCTGTTCTGTCATTGCTCTTCTCGTTTCATGCATACAGGCCTGCTCCCTTTTATTTATTTGATGAAGTGGACTCTGCCTTGGACAAGGCTAATGTGTCAAGGATTGTATCTTTTATAATCTCATCCACTGCCCAATTTATCCTTATTACTCTGAAGCCATCTTTGTTTCAACACGGCGATGGGCTGGTTGGGGTATACAAGGACCCACATGAGGATGCAAGCAAGATTCTCACCTATAGGCTGATTGAGTAGTAATTAAAGCTATATTTACGTGTTCACTTCATTTAATCTTTTATTTGTGGGGACTCAAGGTATAAACACCTTTACATACATCACTTATTAACCCCTAGCTTCCTCATTAACTCAAACTCAAGCGCTTCTTTCTTCTTTTGGTACAAGGCGTTGTTGTCTCCAGAACTCTTTCCTTTCTTTGTATTCGTTATGCTGATCTTCGAAGCATCCTTGAAGATCTCCTCCCCATATCCAGGTTTGATTATATTTGCCTCCGATTCAATGCATATCCTCTCTACCTCACAGTTCTTACTCTCTTCGTTAATTCTTTCCCAGTGCTCCTCGCTGATCATCCTGTCTTCATACAAAGTACCGAGAATCTCCATGTCCTTTTCCAACTTCATCACCCTTTCTTTGAAACAAGCTGCTGCCTTGACAAGTTGTTTAAGAAGCACAGAGGATGGTGCTCCCTCAGACTTCTGAAGGAAGTACATCTCAAGCTCCGTATTTGGATTTTCTTCGATAGGCGTCTTTCTTCTGTTAATTCTCTTTATAAAGGAAAACATCAAGATCATGGTCGACAGAATCATCGCCAACAAAAGAATCATTTCAATGGGCTCCAGAGAACACAATTTGTTTGATGCCTAAAATAAAAAGATGGTGTCCAGAGTAACTATCTAGAAGTAATTTAATTCCACAAAATTACTCCTTTTCATAATCTTTGGGATCGAAGGCCTTCTTTGCAAGCTTTATCTCCTCGTTTGTTATCAACAAATGCCTAACCCGTGAGTATTTCTTCCTGTCTCTCTTAAGATAATATAGGAGATCCTCTGTCTTTGTCTTTCCCTTCACCTGCGCCATGTTGTGAGTATTTGTCAGCAAGATACTCATGTAGTCCAGCACATATCCATGGAGAGCTTCTGCTGTGTCATACCTAGGCGCAATCACATCTCCATACCCATACATCATGACCTTTATGTCTTTCATGAAGCTCACTTTCCTACTCTCTCTCATCCCAAGGGTCTTTCAACGATCTTCATGTCAAAATTCACAAATATCCCACTGTCTCCATACGATAGAATAGTGCATTCAACAACATCGTCTTTCCCAAACTTATCACACAGCCACTCGTTTGGATTGAAATCTGCAGGTCGGAAGATCCCTTTGTACTCGATTGTTGTTTTCCTCTTTTCTACCTCGAAGATCTGTACAATCACTTGAGTGAATGTTACCTTGACGATTCTGGCTCTGGCCTTGCATCCTATCTCGGGAAACATTGCGATCATAAGTGGCTGATCATTGTATGTTAAGACATCTACTCCGTCTCCCGGAAGCCTAATCATTGAGGGAGGATCTCCATGAAATAAATTACAATACATCAAAAGTAGCAGAGAGCCGCCATACCCTCTCCCCTTCGGGCCTTGGATCTCCTGGGCAAGTGCCAAGGGGAACTCCTTGGATTAAAGGGTGAAGGAGCCAGAGAGTAAGGGCATGAATAGGAGTAGTACGGAGTAAAGGAAGAAAATTATGGAATCAACTGGCTGTCTCCTAATTAAAAACATTCCATCTCGGCCTTGAGGTAATGAATAAGAAGATAGTAGAGTACAAACTCGTTGATTCTGAAAAGGATATAGCAAGGAGCTATGAACCCAGAAGAAAGCCGAAGAGAAGTAGGATATTGCTCCATGAATGGCAAAGCATGATGCTGGAGCATAGCTTTAGAATAAATCCATACCCAGACAGAATAGAGAAGTATAACTTGTTTCTGAAAACAAAGGTTCCCATAAAGAACATTAAGATCTGGTTTCAGAACAGGCGTGCACGGGAAAAGTCTTCCTATGAGGAGATGGAGGGGATGGCTAGTGAAAAAGAAGTTGGATATAGAGGTCTAGATGTAAATGCACTGGCCTTTACAGAAGAATTCCAATATTACAAATACTGAATGGAAAGATAAGAAGTCTTCAGCCCAAGCGATGCATGGTTTTAAACCATAGCCCTGTGCCGGGGATCAATAAATCATCATCAACCCCGCCCTCAAAGAGTAGGTATGATCACAGAGCTTGGAAGATCAATAACAAACACTTTATCTAACCTCCTGAGTTCACACACCACAGACCAGGACATCGACACAGCAATAAAAGAAATATGCAACTCGCTGATTCTTTCGAATGTGAATCCAAAGTATGTGAACGATTTGAAAAACTCGCTAAGAGCGGAGCTGGATCCAAAAGGGATGCCACCGGGATTCAACAAAGCAAAGATGGTTCAGAACGCCGTATATGAGAGGCTGGTTGATCTTCTGGATCCAAAGACTGAAGGATACAAAATCGAGAAGGGAAAGACAAATGTTGTTGTGTTTGTAGGACTTCAGGGTTCTGGAAAGACAACCAGCATATGCAAGTATGCCAACTTTTACAAGAAAAAGGGATACAAGGTTGGAATAGTGTGTGCAGACACGTTTAGAGCAGGTGCATTTGATCAGGTTAAGCAGAATGCTTTGAAGATCAAGGTTCCATTCTTCGGGAGTTCCGAGGTAGACCCTGTAAAGGTTGCAGGGGCTGGTGTGGAAAGATTCAGAAAGGAGAAGTTTGAACTCATCCTTGTCGACACAAGTGGAAGGCATACGCAGGAGAGCGAGCTGTTTCTGGAGATGAAAGACATTATTAGGGAGGTTGGCCCAAACAGTATTGTATTTGTGATGGATGCCGGGATAGGGCAGTCTGCAGAGGATCAAGCGGTTGGGTTTAAAAGGGCGGTGGATGTTGGGTCTATACTGCTTACGAAGATTGATGGGACAAGCAAGGCAGGAGGAGCATTGAGTTCTGTGGCAGCAACAAAATGCCCCATTGAGTTTGTCGGTACCGGAGAGGGCATGGAAGATCTCGAGATGTTTGATGCAAGAAGGTTTGTGTCACGGATGCTTGGGATGGGAGACGTTGAAGGACTAATGGAAAAAGTTGGAAGTCTCGGGATTGACGAGAAGGAGGTTGTTAAGAAGCTGAAGCAAGGGAGGTTTACTCTTGGAGACTTCTATGACCAATTCCAGAAGATTCTGAGTCTTGGGCCAATTTCAAAGCTACTTGAAATGATACCAGGGTTTTCTGGGCTTTCTCTACCTGACGAGGAGTCTTTCAAAAAGCTCATATATGTATTTGATTCTATGAGCCGTGGAGAGCTGGACTCCACAGGACAAATCTTTGAAAGAGAGCCAACTAGGGTTGTGAGAGTGGCCAGAGGAAGCGGAACATCTGTCCAGGGTGTGACTGAGATTCTTTCACAGTTTAAGAAAGTTCATGCAATGATGCAAAAGTTCAGTTCCATTCCCGGGATTGAAAATATGATGGGAAACCCATCGTCCATAAGCTTATCTCAAAAAGCAAAGTTGAAAGAGCAAGCAAAAAATATTCTACCAAAGGACCTTCTCGATCGCATGAGCTCGATGTTCTGACTATAATAAGAAGCGTCGTTTAATTACCTTTTGAGTAAAAATACCTTGAATTGAAGTTTACTTACACTTTAAGCCATTTCTAATGATCCATTACACCCGGAAATTTAATCTTCGAGGGATAAGATTTGTTTAAAGGCTATAGCGCTTGATTTCTCAATGTGATTATAGCACTTCTCTCCCATAAGTATTATTTCTCCGATGTAATTCCTAACCTTATGCAAGAGATTTAAAATTCTTTTTTTCTTCAGGATGGAGTCTCTGATGAGAGCTCTGGTATCCTCCGAGAGTTCTGATGTAGTTGTCTCTAGATCAATCAGGCCTTCTCCATCTCTATTGAGCTTCATGCAGAGGTCAATCAACTGAAGAGACATTTCTCTTAGTCTTCTACAGCTCATTTTGTCTCGGAGATCAGGAGAGTCTTTAATGGTTTCGATATCACAGGGAGAGATTGGCATGTATTTGTAGTAAAAGGCATCTTCGTTTATGTCTCTTTCATATGTTCCTCCTTCTTTCAATGTATTTACATGGAAAATAAACCTATTAAGAATCTTGTCGCAATATGACAGATCTAGGTCATAATCGACATCCCTCTTTATCCAAAGCCTTTTTGGGAAGCAAGACCTTGATTTCTTCTGATTCTTCGGAGACCCGTCTCTAGGAAATGCAACGCTCTCATCTGCTATGCCTGAAGATACGGTGATCGAGCTTTCTTCTATCATCTCGTCATTGCCCCCTTCTGCTGTCATTTCCTGGGATCCTCACAAAGCCAAAAATATTGGAGAAACCTTATTTCCTAAGCTTCCTAAGGGCATTAAAAATGGAAGGATCAACAAACAAACACGTAAGCGATGCAAGTCTTCGACTTGGTGAGGAAGTGAGCATTAGCGACGAGATGCAGAGGAGGTTTACAGAGAAAAGATGGGTGTGGGTTCCAAAGAGCAAGGATGGTTATGTAAGCGGGTTTGTGGTGAAGGAGGAGGGAGATGTCCTTGAGATAGACTGCGGAGGCATTATCACAAGATGTAAGAGCTGCGAGATATTTAGAATGAATCCTCCGAAGTTCGACATGATCGACGACCTTGCAGAATTGAGTTATCTTAATGAGCCGGGGGTACTCCACAATCTTAGAAGAAGATACCAGAACGGGCGCATATATACATATTCAGGACTGTTTCTCCTTGCAATCAATCCATATAAAGACCTTCGGATATATGGGGAGAAAGACATAAGAAAATATACCTTAAGCAAGAAGTATGAGCTAGAGCCTCATATTTTTGCAGTTGCAAACGAAGCATATAAGCTGATGGTTTCGAATAGGGAGAACCAATCGATTCTGATTACAGGGGAGTCAGGAGCAGGAAAGACTGAGAACACCAAGAGAGTGGTTGAGTTTCTTGCGACTGTTGGGGGATGCAGAGGGGAAGAGGCTAGTATTGACCGCAAGATAATAGATGCAAACCCTATTCTAGAAGCATTTGGAAATGCACAAACAGTGAAGAATGACAATTCTAGTAGATTCGGGAAGTTTATTAAGATTAAGTTCAATGGGGGGAACATTTGCGGTGCACATATTGAAAAGTATCTCCTGGAGAAATCAAGAGTAACGAATCAGAGTAGAGATGAAAGGAACTATCATATATTCTATCAGCTCCTTGGGTGCGATGACTTGGGGCTTAAGAAGCAGTTGCTTTTGGATGGAGATCCTAAGGACTACAGGTTCCTTAGAAACTCTCGGTTTAAGATCCAAGATATTGATGATGCAGAGGAATTCAGAAGACTCAGGAAATCGATGGATGTTTTGAACATCAAGAAAGAGGAGCAGATAGGGTATTTTGAGATTGTGTCTGCGATTCTCCACCTTGGAAATATAGAGTTCAGAGAGAAAGATGGGGCAGCTGAGATAGCCAATCTTGAGGTTGCGGAGAAAGTCTGTAAGCTCCTCAGCATTCCTCTTACTGAATTTATCAAGCGGCTCATCCATCCTATGATTAAGGCTGGAAATGAATATGTTGCACACAGCAGGAACAAAGAGCAAGCTCTCAAGATTGTTGATGGGCTAGCCAGGATACTTTATGACAAGATGTTTGACAATGTAATAGACCGAATCAACATGTCGCTTAGCTCCCCTCATAAAGGTAACTTCATCGGAGTTCTCGACATAGCTGGGTTTGAGATCTTCGGCAAGAACTCATTTGAGCAGCTTTGTATAAACTACACAAACGAGAAGCTGCAGCAGTTCTTCAATCACCACATGTTTATTCTTGAGCAGGAGGTATACAGACAAGAAAGGATTGAATGGGACTTCATTGATTTTGGACTTGACCTGCAGCCGACGATTGATCTGATAGAAAAGAGCAATCCGATTGGGATTCTAAGTTACCTGGACGAAGAGTGTGTGATGCCGATGGCAACGGAGAAGACATTTCTTAGGAAATTGATGAAGAACATTCGTCATGAGAAATTTGAGGTTGACAAGATCAAGGATGCCTTTGTTTTGAACCATTATGCAGGAGATGTTGAGTATACGGTTGATGACTGGCTTTCGAAGAATAAGGACTCTCATTCTGAGGCATTAACATCGTTGATCCGAATGTCTAACAGCGAGACGGTTTCTAGGTTAAGCTTAGAAGAGGAAACGATTAAGAAAGGATTTTTCCGGACTGTCTCCCAGAAGCATAAGGAACAGCTTGGATCATTGATGTGTGAGCTCCGTGGAACAAACCCACATTTTGTGCGATGCATAATTCCGAACCTAGAGAAGAATGGAGATCGATTGGACAATGGAGTGGTTCTGGGACAATTGAAATGCAATGGAGTTCTTGAAGGGATAAGGATCAGCAGACAAGGATTTCCGTCTAGGATGGGATATCAAGAGTTTGTACGAAGGTACAGGATAATGATGAAGGATAAAGTCCGAGAAACCGAGTCTTGGGACGATGATATGTGTATGGAGGTTTGTAAGGAGATGGGCGAACAGATTTTGTCAGGGATTGGGATTAGTGCAAACCAATACAGGATGGGACGAACAAAGGTATTTTTTAGACAAGGGGTTCTTGCAGACATTGAGGATATGAGAGACAGTAAAGTTTCTGAGGTGATCAAGGAAATCCAGGCTCTTGTCAGAAGAAGGCTTACATTTAGAAAGTATAACTTGACGCAAAGAAGGACACAAGGGATTCTTATTATTCAAAGGAACAGTAGGATATGCTGTGAGTTACAGAGATGGAACTGGTGGAAGCTTTATCAAAAGATCAAGCCTTTGCTGGATGTTAGGAAAAGAGACAGTGAGATGAAGGAGAAGGAGGCGATGATTCAGGAATATATACGAATGCTTGATGCTGAGAAGAGCAGGAGAAAGGAGGTTGAAGATATGCTGAAAGAGATGAACCTGAAGAAGGAGGGGCTTGAGAAGTGTGTTGAAGATGAAAAGAGGTTTTCGATGGAAAAGGACGAACTTCTGATGGCCTTGAGATACAAAGCTGATGAGATGGGCCAAGAGATTGAGAGGATCCGAAAGGAGGCTGATAATATCTGTGATGAGAAGAAATTATCTGAGGATCAGTTGAGGGAGGCGATTGAGATGCTAGAAAGAAAAGAATCTGAGATTTCTAAGTTGAAGAAGGAAGTGGAGGAACAGAATAATGTGATTTCATTACACGAACGTGAGATTTCCTCTCTTCGAGAAGAAGTAGTGAGCAAGTCGAGTGAGAAGGATGCAATGGTGGAAAAGATGCTTAGAGAGAGGGATAGGGAAGTATGTCTGTTGAAGGAGAAGATCAAAGAGAAGGATTGCGAAGTTAAAAATATACTTGAAAGGATGAAAAAGAGTGAAGTGGAAGATGAGGAAAGAAGGAGAGAGTTGAAAGAGAAAGAGATGATTATTGACGAGCTTAAGGCAAACTGCATAAGCATGAAAAAATGGAAGGACGAGTGTGGAGAGCTAAGGAAGGACTATGAGGTGATGCAAAGGAAGTTGAAAGATGAGGCCGAGGATATGGTATTAGAGAATGATAGACTGCACAATGAGATTCGGAAGATGGAGAAGGAGCGGGAGGAGCTAGAAAGCATGCAGAAGAAGCTTCGAGATGATCTTGAATTTGAAAGGAACCGGGGGAAGAAGCTTGAAAAGGCATTCCAGGAGTTGAGAGGGGAATACCTGGCTGCAGAAGAACAGCTCCAGAAAGAAAAGCAGTCCAGGGATTCAACACAAGAGTCCTTACTAGAAAAGACGAGGAATCTTGAGAGAAGGGTCAAGAGCCTTAGTGAGAAGCTTAAGAGTGAGGAGATTGCAAATAAGCAACTTATGAATGAGAAGGATGAGATGTATAAGCAGATTCATATTTTACAACAATCGAAGTTGGATGAGATTTTTGACAGAGAGGCGATGTTCAACAGTGTCAAAAAGAATCTTCAGATGGAGATCCAGAGACTAGAGATGGAGAATCAGAGACTAGGGATGGAGGTGATGGAATCGAAGTGCATGGGGGAAGCCAGTGAGGAGAGTATCTCGGCGATGGAGAAGTTCTATGGGATGATTGAAGAAGAGAGGAGGAAAAGAAAGGAAGCTGAGCACCAGATATCTGAACAAGAGAACAAGAATGTGATATTAAGTAGTGAAGTGGAGATGTTGAGGGAGATGATTGAAATGGAGAAAAGAAGCAAGGAGGATATGATGAGAGGGCAGGAAAAAGAAGCCGGGATACGTAGAATGATTTCTGGGGTTAGGAAGGAGATTGAGGATCTTGGAAATGAGATGAGCATTGTTATTGAGGGATTCAATGGGCTGTACTTCAACACTCTTGAAGAATACAAAGCAAACCTCAAGGAATGCAAAGAATTGCTGGGGGCTAAGGATCATGCGATTGAGGAGTTGAACGATCGGATTTTGAGTCTGAGCCACGAGGTTGAAGAAAGGAGAGCAACTGAAGATGAGATGAATGTGAAGGTTGAAGAGCTGATGAAACAGTACAACAGTGCCATGAGCGAAGTTGCATCCTTGGGTGCGAAATGTAATTCTCTTGAGATGTCTGTGTCCTTGAAGGAAGATGAGATCAAGAAATATGACGAGAAATATGGGGAGTATGATAAGAAGTTTAAGGATTTAGCATGTAGGATTGACGATGAGATTGAAAGGCTTCATAAATGTGATGAGGAGAGAAGGAGATATGTCGAGAGTCTCGAGGAAGGGATGAATGGAGGCCTAATAGGGATAAGGAAGCTTGACGAGAAGTATAGAGCAAGGATTGAGGAGAGTGTACAGTATGCTCTTGAGGGAGAGAAGAGAAAACTCAAGGCTTTGGAAGAAATAAATGGACAACTGATGAAAAGATTTGACGATCTGCAAGAAGAACATCAGAGCCTCTTGGATGAGAAGATGAAGGATTCACTGAGGATTGAGCAGCTTGAAGGAGAGGTTTGTGTTCTCCGAGAGATAGAAGCGCATAGACGGGACATGATTTCTATGTACGAGTCTGAGATTTCCACCTTGAAACGATGTACAAGGTTTAAAGATGAAATTGTGGGAGCATTTAATGGAGAAAGAAGTCCTTCTGTTATATATACCTGTGACAAGGAGAAGTACCAGGCACTTGACCGTAAAAGGATGATTGCTGAGCATGAACTGGCGAAAGCAAAAGACGAGAAGAAATCCCAGATGGCCATTAATAAGAAGCTCCGTGACGAAGTGGAGAGGCTTCGAGGAGAGATTGATGAAAGTAAGGGTAAGGCATTGGAGATGAAGAAGAAGTTAGGATGCCAGCTGCTAGCTGTGAATCGACTGAGCAGAGAGCTTGAAGAGGAGAGGGAGATGGTAAGATTCCTTAAGATTGTTGGAGGAGGGCGAAAGAAAAGGATATGACTATAGGCGTGGAGAGTATTACTGCCTTTTGTTAATGTTATGAAAAATTTGTGCCCCTATCTCATGGCTAAGAGGAAGAACCACACCAACCACAATCAGAACAGAAAGGATCACCGAAATGGAATCAAGAAACCTAGAATGCCGAACTTTTCGGAGTTTCTAGGCCTACATCCGGCAACCATGATGAGGATTGAGGAGGCTGCGGGGTTGTGGAATGCATCTATTTCAAGAAAATAAACGTTATTTTCGAGTTTACTCTGTTTATGTATGTGAGTCTTGCCTAAGGCCCTAGAATGGCTTTGGTGATTGATACGTTTGAAGTCCCCTCACTGCTTATATCTCGGAAGCTTTTCCGGTCTTTGAAAGTTATGGATATAGAGGAGGTGTCTTTAGAGACAATAGAAGATGTTTTGACGGTGGAAGGGATATACAGCATCCATAAGGAATGCTTTTCATATGACGATATTAGATGGATGAAGTATTACTTCAATGAGGTTGTGGAGGTGTTTGCCAATGTTCAATACATCAACAAGAGTAAGAAGGTTGTGAAGTACTATTCTATAATTCGGGATTTGGATGGGACTGCCATAGACTTGGTGGAGATTAAAGAGAATGAAAACGAAGAGATACATGACAAGACAGCATTTCTTCCTTACATCAAGGCCCAAGGCGAAGAGATTGTTATTTTTCCGGATGATGAGGATTAGCAACAGGCTTATGGATGTGCTCTTGATTGTCTGTTCTAGCTACAAGAAAATTTTTAAGTCGGGACCCTAAGAGAATGCCATCTGATTTAGCATTTCCTACAAGAGAACAAATTGCATCGACCTACAAGAAGGATCGCCTTTATAGGGAAGGAAATGGGTTTTTCATGTATGTCAGGTGTGGAGGATGCAGGCACACGACATGCTGTTATTCGCACTCCCAGACAAACATCTCATGCCCTGGGTGCGGGGATATAATTCTGACATCCTCTGGAGGCCGTGCCGTTGTGTCTCCAAACTGTGAGTTCAAGAGGATCGTAAGGAACATTGATTAAAGACTTTATCTCCACTGTTTTTGTCTTACCTACAGAGGTCAAAGTTGGAAAATTTTTCAAGCCCTGATGGATATCGGGCAAACGCACCTAGGCGGGCTAATATCGAATGCTCAACAGGATGAAAAGGTAAGGTATCACATTGTAGGATCGAAGGTAAGGATGACATGCAACCTTGTCAAGAGCTTGTACGGAAGATCTCACCGGACAAAGCTCATAGTGAATGGATATGGGCAGGTTCTCCTTTCTTCTCAGCCTGGTGTTATTTACGATAATATCAAGATGAACCATCCTCTTGTGAAGTTGCTACAGGATTATGTCAAGAAGATGGATGTTGTTGGAGACGGGGCAACCTTTTTTGTAGTCCTTGTGTCTGAACTAATTCAGGAGACCATAGATATTATTGGGAAGGGTATGAAGCCTACGTACCTTAGCCACATGCTTCGAGAGGTCCATAAGGAAGTCGAGGATCTTACAAAGGGGCTTCGGGTTGAACACATTATTAGATTTGAGGACCGGGAGAGCATATCAAAAGTTCTGAGAGGAATTTTGAAAGACAGTAATCTAGAAAAGATGGTTAGTGAAGGGATATCGCTTACTAGAAGTTTCAATTCCGAAAATATTAGGGTTTGTAAGGTTGCATGCGGATCCGTGGAAGATAGCTATGTTGTCCAAGGAATGGTGTTTAATAGATCGCCTGAAGGAGAAGTGAAGCATGTGTTGAAAGGAAAGACATCTATATACAACTGTCCATTGGATATATCAAGGACTGAGCTGAAGGGAACTGTTCTAATGAGGACGGCCTCTGAGCTTTTGTCTTTCAGTAAGGACGAGAATAAAAGGACTAAGAAGGCGGTGGAGTCCATGGATGGGGATGTTGTGATATGCAGCGGGAAGGGGATAAGATATATCTTGACTTCTTGAATAAGAGTAGGAAGCTTGTTTTCCGGATTACTAGCAAGTATGACTTGAGAAGGATCAGGGAGTTGTTAGGAGGGCATATTTTATCTAGCCTTGGATCACAAAGCGAAGAGTCTATGGGGTTTGTCGAAGAGGTTGTTACTTTCACTGAAGGCATCTGTGAGTATACGAAGTTTATTTCTGGAAGTAAGAAGGTATATACCTTGGTTCTTAAGAATTCTGTGCAAGCAGAATTGGATGAACAAGAGAGAATGGTACAGAAGGCACTGAATGTTTTAAGTAAAAACACTAAGGAAAACAAGATCGACTTAGTTGATGGGGCAGGGAGATTTGAGAAAAGATTGTCAAAGATATTTCTGGAGAGATCTGCTGCTTCAAAGGAGGGAAAGGGTCTTGTATACAAATGCATTGGAAAGGTGCTTGGAGGATTTGGGTCTTCTGATGCAGAAATCTATGATGTGTACAATTCTAAGGTGAAGGCATTGAAGTACTCTATCGAGTTTATCTCCACATTGTTTGAAACCAGCGACTATCTTATCGGAAAGCCTGAGGCTATGAACATTACTCCCAGAAATAACCAGAACTGGGATGAGGATCACTAAAGGAGCCTATGGAGCGGATCCTGTACCTGCACGGTAGTTATGATTAAATCTCTCTTTTAATATGAAGGATGTCTGTAAAAAAGTGATGTCGGGAAAATATTATCCATGGTGTGTGTTGGCAAGATAAAAGGAGAATGGCTACTTTTTATGTATCCGAGGGATGTCCAGTGACCATTGGGGTATATAAGGTGTACCTGAATTCTATAATGTGGTGTGGTTGTAGCACCCGTAATAGGAGGTCTCTTTAGCTCCACTAAAAACAGAGGATATATAAAATGTGGTTCAAAAGATGGGCTCAAAGACTCGAATGTCGACTCGCTCAAGATTTAACAAAGACGAAAAAAAAGTTGTGAAGTTCATTGATTCAACCGAGGAGATAATAAAGCATCTAAATAAAACTGATTCCAATAAAAGATCAAGGCTCAAATTAAGTGGGCATCAGATTGATATCCTGGAGTCCAACTTCAAGATCGACAGCCATCCGAACAGTACCACTAAGAGTCTACTGGCAAACACACTCAGTATACCTTTTAAGAACATACAAATATGGTTCCAGAATAGGAGAGCCAAGGAAAAGATAGCTAGGGATAACTGCAAGAGGAGGAATGGAAGTACAAGGATTGAAGGCAAGGAACATGAGCATGGCAGAATGAACTATCAGGCGATGTGTCCTTTTGACTTTCCTCCCCAAGAAAGATACTTTCTTTGAATCGAAGACACATCTGCGTTATTGTAATTTAATATGGTGATAAGGCCAGAACACTTAGATACATTTAATAACGAGGTAATAAAAAATTTTGTGTCTTTTAAATTTAAGATATGAAACTATTTCCATCTCCGAGATCATTTAAACCTTTAGAAAAAGTGCCCTGCTTTTTGAGTCGCCCGCCTTCAAGTGGAGGACGGGTGCTATATAAAGCAAAAACAAGCCCGCATATTTCTGATCGATGGAACATGCGTCTACATTTTGATATAATATTTCTCATTGATACAGTTAAAAGCTGTATTTTGATGCAGACCCTTAAGATGCTAATTTTGACGAATATAAGTAGGGAAATGAACTTTGAAGCTTCCAAAGTCAACGGGAGAGTTTTTCTGAAGGGAGATTTTGAAGGGATAGAGTACAAGGGGTCTGAATGGAATTCCCCCTGCTACTACTGTGTTGTTGAGTCTTCGAATGGTGTGATTGACTTGGGCAGGGCCGAGGAGGCCAGGATAGTAGTGTTTGAGACTGTTTATGAGACAGGTGTGTCACATAAGAAGACAAGCCTCAAAGAGCTGGCCTTCACCTTCGGAGGGAAAAGACTTGCAGGGTATCACAGAAGAAAGGAAATCGACGGATACTCTAAGAGGGTCTTTACATCGAGCTTTAAGTTCAAGGACCAGATACTTCCACCTATGGATGAAGAGGCAGAATGCCCTAAGAAGAGGTTTGTATTGGAAAGGATGTTCCCAAAGGAGGTGCTATCAAGCTTTGAGGAGATAAAGGTGGATTCTGTGCTGCTACATCCAGATCTAATGGGGCTGAAGCAGAACATGAGCTATAAAACCCACTTTCTACTTGCAGATTGTATAATCAAGCTTATGGAGAAGAAGTATATTACCAATGATTGCTTGAATGATTCTGGATATTCAAGCTTCTTTGCTGTGATAGAAAATGAGGTAGAAAACAAGATGCTGACACCATTATGCAGAGATAAACTTGCTATCCTCTGCTACATATTATTCCTACAAATACAAGGATTCTCTGTTAAATACGAGGTCTTGCCAGACTTCAAGTTTTCAAAGAAAAAGGTTATTTCCATGCACAGGCTGATAGGGTGCTTGTATTATTCGCAATCTGATACCTTTAAGTTGAAGTAGACCACTGTATCTCTCTAACATTTCTTACAGGTTTGGATTCATAGGTTGAAATGTTGCTCTAATCGATATCCCTAGGATGAAGAGCACAGACTTTGAAATGAGGCTTATAGAGAGGTATGGGACTGGGGTGATTCCAAAAGAAGAGGTTGAAAGTATATTGAATGAAGCTGTTGAGAGCAATGTTATAGAGAGAGATGAGATAGGAAAATGGGAGAAGGAAGAGGAATACACGGTTCCAAGGCTACTTCGACTGATGCGGAAATGGAGAACGGATTTCCTAAAGGATTCGTTCAGCATAAATGACATTTCCTGTAAAGACGAGGGTCGCTATGATGATAGATGTCTAGAAGAGAACGAGCTTAGGAAGTTTGAATATAACGAAGACACCAATGCCAATGACTCCTTTATGACAACAGATGAAGCATTCCTTTCTTCCCTTAGAGACAAGACTAGGATAATCACATCAAGAGGGAGTAGTAATGGAAAGAGAATTGTAAGAAATGTTTTAAAGGCATGGGAGGAATATGAAAGACTTCCAACAAAAAAGAGGAGCCGGAAATGGTATTTTCTTGGCCTTTTGGCTGTTCCCATGTATTTCTTCTTATATGTCCAGAAGCCATTCTAATCCTTATTAAAGCCATATTTTTTGCATCCAGCCCATGTACAATGTTATAATACCAACATATAATGAAAGAGAGAATATTAAGGTTCTGCTACGGATGGTTTCAGATGTCATGAAGGAAGAAGGGAAACCGTTCAAAATAATTGTTGTGGATGATAACAGCCCTGATGGCACTCGTGTGGTTGTAGAGTCGATGGGGCTCCCCAACGTGTGTCTTTTATCAAGGAAGAAGAAACTTGGACTCGGAAGTGCATATAGGACAGCCCTCGGGCACTGTGAATACCCATTTACTATTGTGATGGACGGAGATTTATCTCATGATCCCATGTATATCAAGACTATGATTGAGCTTCAAAGGAAAGGGGCCGAGATAGTTGTAGGAAGTCGGTACGCCGAAGGAGGGGGAGTGTATGGGTGGTCTATGAAGAGAAAAATCATAAGCCTGGGTGCAAACAATCTTGCCAGGACATTCCTTAACATAAATGTATCTGACGTTACAGGAAGCTTTCGATTATATAAAACAGAGGCATTCAGAGCATTGGTTGAGAAGTCTGTGTCTACAGGATATTCTTTTCAGATGGAGCTGATGTGCTTGGCAAAGAGACATGGATTTACAATATCTGAGTGTCCAATAGTTTTCCATGATAGAAGAAGAGGAGAGTCGAAGCTGTCTTTGATGGAGATTGTGATGTACTTAAGAACGATAGTCTTGCTGTTTTTCAGTGTCTAATTAAACTGTGGAGCTGTAATGTCTAAGTGTAAGTCTAGGATTCTTGAATCCCTTGGATGAGGATATTGAATGTTGCTGAGAAACCTTCTGTTGCAAGATCGATATCCTCGATTTTGTCGAAAGAGATAAGCGTCCGAAGGGGACTTCACCAGTATTGCCCGAACATTCAGTTTGATCTGGGCGACGAAATGATCTTTACAAGTGTTCTAGGACATCTTCTGTCAAGTGACTTTGAGAGGAAGAGCAGATGGGATGAGATTGATCCGGAGATGCTGTTTACAGAAAGAATAGTCAAATTTGTGCAGCCAGAGTTTGTAAAGATCAAGGAGAACATTGAGAGAGAGGTTTTAAAGTGTGACATGGTGGTTATTTGGACTGACTGTGATAGAGAAGGAGAGAATATTGGAAGACAGATACGAGATATTGTCCTAAAGGTGAAGAATGTTAATGTGAAGCGTGCAAGGTTTTCTGGGATTACCCTGAAGGATATAGAGGAAGCGCTTCGAAACTTAGGAGAGATAAATGAGGCCGAAGCCGAGGCGGTTGACGTGCGTATGGAGTTGGATCTTAGAATAGGGTCTGCATTTACAAGGCTACAGACCCTATCGTTAGGAAAGGTAGGACAAGAGAAAAAGATACTGAGCTTTGGGCCATGTCAAGTGCCTACATTAGGATTTGTAGTGGAAAGAGCCAGGGAAAGAGAAAGCTTTGTCCCTGAGATGTTCTGGACATTGAAGTTCAAGGTTAGGAACAAGAAGCTTGAAGATGAGTTTACATGGAGAAGAGGATCTGTCTTTGACAAGAACTGTGTTATATACTTTCACAAGGGATTGGTTGGAGAGAAGGCCAAGATAGTACTGAAAGAGATGAAAGAAAGAATCAAATACAGGCCGCTTCCGCTCAGAACTGTTGAGCTGCAGAAGAAATGCTCGTCATACTTTAGGCTAAGCGGGCATAAGGTTATGGAGGTTGCTGAAGGACTTTACAACAGAGGGTATATAAGCTATCCTAGGACGGAAACGGATGTATTCGATAAGAAGTTTGATTTCAAATACATACTAAACAAATTAAGCAAGGATTCTAAGGTTGGGGAGTATGCTGAAAGATTAGGGAGAGTGTTTAAATATCCTAGGAATGGAAAGAATAACGACATGGCGCATCTGCCGATATATCCACTGAAGGAAGGAGTCGGGCTTTCTGGGAGTGATAGAGACATTTATGATTTTATATGTAGAAGGTTTCTCGGGTGTATATCGGAGGATGCCAAAGGCCTTGAAACACGATATGAGCTAAAGGTTGGGATGGAGACATTTGATCTAAGCGGAATAAGAGTGGTTGAAAAGAATTACCTTGAAGTGTATTACTATGATAAATGGGACAATAAGGAGGTTAGTGACTTTGTAATGGAAGAGATAGTTTCTGGGGATCTTCATATTTCCGAAGGAAAAACAACTGCTCCGAAATATCTTAGTGAAGCCGAGCTCATAAGCCTTATGGACAAGAACGGAATAGGAACAGATGCAACAATACATGAGCATATTCAAAAGATTCAAGAAAGAGGGTATGCCATCAAAGTTGGGGAGGAGATAAGGCCTTTGGGGCTTGGAATGGCTCTTATTGATGGATATGAAAGGTTTGGATTGAATGTTAGCAAGCCCTCGCTTCGAAAGAATCTAGAGATCAATCTGAAGAGAATATCCCATGGAGAGATAGATGGAAGGAGTGTTGTGTATGAAGGGATTCTGGCCTATAAGGATATATACGTTCTTCTCAAACGAAACATAAAGGAGTTCGTTGGGATTCTCAGAAAGGGCATTGATGAGGATGCAAGCCGAACGAGTCCAGTAGAAAGCAAGGAGACAAAGAAGGGCGTACAGGGGAGAAGAAGCATAGAAGGCAGGAAGAGCAATGGTGTAGGCAAGGCTAGTAGCAAAGAGAAAGGTATAAAAAGAATGGAATGTGATTGCAAAGCGGAGGCCAAAGTTCTAAAGGTTAAGAAGGGAGATAATGCTGGGAAAGAGTTCTACAGCTGTGGAAGGACCCCAAAGAGCTGTTATTTCTTCCAATGGTGTGAGTGTGAGGGATCCCGAAAAGATGAAGAGGTGAAGTGCTTCTGTGGGTTTGAGCCCCAGCTACTTGTTGCAAATACAGAAAACAATAGAGGAAGGAAGTTCTACAAATGCAAGAAGGCATACAAACCTTGTAAGTTCTTTCAATGGGAGAGTTGAGAGCTTCTCCTTTAACAACATTTGCATTCCCCTTTTAAGGTTCAATCTGGTCACAAGCCCTCCTTTTAAAGTATAAAAGTTCTCTACAGGAGAATATGAATGCCTGAAGCAACCATTCTGTCTGAGGCTCTTCCGCAAGTAAGACCACAGCAGGGATCTGAGACTAAGGAGTCTTCTTCAAAGGAGGTTCTACCTAAGGACATGCCTGTTGTGAATGTTAAGGATATTATGATGTATGCAGAGAATATGGAGAAGTTAGAAAGCAAAAAACTAATTCCTTATGTTGTTTACTTGGACGAGCAGTTCAAAGAGATTGTACAGAAGAGAAGAAAGGATGCCAAGGTTGTTCTTATACTATATATAGTTGTCATGTCTATACTTGTTATTGGGTTATTTGTGTGCGGGATAAAACTCTTTGGGTACCTGATGGGGAAGGAATGAGTTTTGGACTCTACAAGAATGGCGTCCAAATATGGGATTAAATGGATTATTTTGAATTGTTTGTTAGGGTGGGGGATATCCCTTTTGATGTATGTTGTAGGAGACGTCACCACGGGTGTTGTTGATATAGGGAGTGAGACGGTTAAGATTGGATATTCAGATGGGCTCCTACCGACGGTATTTTGCTCCAGTATGACATGGAAAAATGAATATGTGCCGCCTGTGACTAGATCTGTTGTCAGTGACGTTGGATCTTATCTTAGAATCCTAAGTGACCATGTGCCAGGAGATGCGCAGTCTTTAGTGATTTCCGAGAACACAATGGAGGCAGGAGGAGTGAAGAAGGAGATTCTAGGGTATCTTATGGAAGGACGATTGTGCGAGTCTGTCTTGTTTGTCAGAAGTGGGATTCTCGATGCATTTTCATATGGAAAGACAACCGGTGTAGTTGTCAATCTTGGAGGAGGGTCAAGCCAGATCTGCAGTGTTGTTGATGGGCTTATTACGTGCAGAAGACAGATAGATGTCGGAGGAATGGATTTGACGTTGGAATTCATGAGAATCCTAGAAAGCTTTGGGTCTGACCTAGGGAAATTCATTGATGTAAAGAATGGTGAGACTTTATATGAAAGGAGAGTGGAGTTTGAGAAGAAAGAGTTTTCCAGGCATGTAAAAGAAAGTGTCCTGAGGTTAAGAAGTGAAGAAGCGAATGGAAGGTATGTGTTACCCGACGGAAAGGAGATTGATGCTGAGGAATATTGTAAGGCAATGGAAATCAAGCTAGGAGGAGTTATAAAGATGATAGTTGAGGTTATTGAATCGAATGGGATGGAGATACGATCTGTTCTAAGCGGAAATATATTAGTCGGAGGAGGATGCGGAGGAATTGGGGGGATTGACAGTTTTATTTGTGATGAGATTGGCAAGGAACGGGGTAGATGGAAAGTGAAAGTGAGCGTTGAAAGAAGTCGATTTAGCACATTCCAAGGAGGGTGTGTGATTGGTTCTATGGGAAGTGCAAGAAGTTTTCATATTGGGGTTAGAGACTATGAGGAGTACGGAGAAAGTATTTTGGATAGAAAGAAATGCGAATGGATTGTAGAAGCTGTGTGATTTATTCGAATAAAACCCAAGCATGGAATCTCAAGGTTTTTGAACTCTATTTTGTACTTTAAAAAATATAAAAAATTTTTACATGCTTACCCCCTAAATGGCTACAAAGGTTGAGGATGACAATAAACCACGTCTGAATGTTTGCTTTATAGGGCATGTGGACTCTGGAAAGAGTACTACTGTGGGGATGCTTTCACACCAGATGGGAGTAATTGATAAGAGAGAGTTGGAGAAGTACGAGAAAGAAGCAGCCATGAATAACAAGGATACGTTTTATCTTGCATACTTGACAGATAAGACCGAAGCCGAGAGGAAGAGAGGAATTACGATTACAACTACACTTGTTACTCTCCCTACAGAAAAGTTCAACGTTAACATTCTTGATTGCCCTGGGCACAAGGACTTTGTGAAGAACATGGTAACTGGTGCATCTCAAGCTGATGTTGCGGTGGTGATTGTCCCTGCATCTGGGTTTGAGTCATGCATTGGGGTTGGAGGGATGTTGAAGACACATATTATGATTTCTGGAATCCTTGGATGTGAGAAGTTGATTATATGTGTCAACAAGATGGACATGATTTCTGAGGACAAGAGAAAGGAGAAGTTCAAAGAGGTGTCTGACGAGATGCTTAGGATTGTCACGAGAAGCCACAAGGATAAGAATCCTATTATTCTCCCGATATCTGGGCTTATGGGGCTCAACCTTACTAAGAAGGGAGATAGTTTCAAGTGGTTTGAGGGATGGAGGGAGAAGGAAGGAGCGCAAGCTATATATACGCTTGAGGAGGCTCTTGACTACCAGGATGTCCCCAAGAGACATAATGATAAGCCTCTGAGAATGCCAATTACCAAGGTCTGCTCTATTTCAGGTGTCGGTAAGATCTTTACTGGGCGTGTGGAGTATGGTACCATTACACCAAACCTTAAGATTTCTATTCAGCCTGCAGGAGTGGTTGGAGAAATCAGATCTGTTGAAATCCACAACAAGCCAAGGTCTATGATTCCATGTGGAGAAAACTGTGGAGTTGCGCTCAAGGGGGGTGTTACGGGAGACCTTAGTAAGGTGGATGCAGGACATGTGATCTCTGCTAACGATGAGAACAAAGCCATAGCATACCCTGGAGCAAAGGTAAAAATCATTGTTGTTGAAAAACCGAATGGGATGGAAGTAGGATACACTCCACAGATTAACTTCGGAATCTGCCGCTCCCCAGCAAGAGTTGCCAAAATTCTTTCCAAAGTAGTTAAAAAAAAAGGCCATGAAAACCCAGAGAAAATTATAAATGGGGAGGCATTTATTGGAATTGTTGTCTTCCAGAAGCCACTGGTTATTGACAAGATGGAAAGGTTCCAGAACTTATCAAAGTTTGCTCTTATGGATAGCAACGGTGTTGTGGCTATTGGAAACGTTATGGAGCCTCTTACCCGTGAGCAACTTCTTGAGGATTACGAGATTGATATAGCTGAAGACCCTAAGGCAGCCAAAAAGGCTTCTAAGAAGAAGGCATGAGTAATCTTTCTTCCTAAGAAAGAAGTAACTCCATTAAACTTCTTTTATTAATTCTTCATTCTTCTTAAAGCTTTGCAAAGGAAATGCCTTAGTTCTTCTGAGGTTTTGCTGAAGAAAGCTTCCATTTCGATTTTTTTATTGGTCTTCTTCAGGAATAGTAGATCGCTGGCTAGATCCTTGAATTTCATGAGTTTATCTATCATTTTCAAGTCATGGTCGCTCAGCTCTAAAAAACCACCTTCCCATTTATTTCTCTCAAGGGCGTCTTCTACACACACTCCGATCCTTGTAATAGTCTCAACCCTTGTATCTGGATCCATCCTACTTCCATGCTTGTAAATGCAAAAAATGTGAATACCAAATGGATCAAAGTCAAAGAATCCTGAGATAGTTGTCTTGTTCTCTATCATTTTCAGTAGTAGCATTGTGTTTTTACAGGGATATCCTCTTCCGCAGACAAGCAATACTCCTTCAAGACATCTTTCTCTTCCAATCTCAGAGGCTATTCGCTGCAATATTGTATCCTTCTCAACAACTAAAACTTTTTTATAATCGCAGAGTACTTCTTTTACCTTTGACATATCTGGAATGAGCTGTGGTGTGTTCTCCGGTGAGCATATCTCCATTGCACTGAGGCTGCCGCATTTAATGAAAGTTAGCCTCCCAATAAAGGTTCCTTTAAGAGTATTCCTCACACCAAGCTCATATTTTGAGACCCGAAGCTCCGAAGCAATGCTAGATATCATCCTTTTGACAGTGGTTTGTGTTCTGAATACATTTACATCCATATAAAAGATCTCTCTTTCGTTTCTGGAAATTCCAGACTCTTGCATCTCAATAATTATCTCATGGAGTCTGATTCTCACCACAAGAGTTCTTGACTTGAGATCCGTTAGAAGCTTCAGTGTGCTATATCTTAGCGATTTGGATATTTTGGTGGAGGTAGATGTCATTGGTAGCATAAATCTGGAATAATGAATCCCTGTGCCTGCATGATATACACTAAAGAGGTATACGAGAGTGTCAAGAAGCTCCTTGGGGATTTATGCATGGCACAGAGCAGAGATGCAGGAGTGGCATACCGCGTGTCCAAATACAAATCAAAGGATCCAGTGTTCCTGGTGGAAGGAAATGGAGGAGAGATGTATTTGATGGAAGACGGCGCTTTTGAGCTTGAGTCTAGAGGGTTTGATATTGAAGTACCAAAGGAGAAGGAAGTTACTGTCGTGTTTTTTAGATTCAGCACTAAAAGCCCAGCGAGGAATATGACGGCAGACAAGCCATTTTCTGACGGGCATTATATGGAAGTGGATGCAGGGCCTGTAACATGGGATGGAAGAAGAATAGGAACTCTGATCACATCCAGGATTCCACAAAGTTTGTATGCACTATCGAGCGTATTGAGAAGATTCATTCGGATTAATGGCGAGGAGAATAGGAATGAAACATTCGAAAGATCGCTTGTGAATTCCCTTAGCTCAAACAAAATTTTGTAAACCTTCTCACCAGGGTTTTATTTTGCACCGTTGATTTTTTTGAGGAGAAGGTCATATTTCTAGAATCTATTAATTTGATTAGCCTGGTAGATGGTTGGGTTGCATGATAGATCAATGATCTAAAGCGTAAATAATAAATAATAAATAATAAATAATGAGGTATCAACACTTCTGTAGGAAAATAATGCTTCTGCTTCTTGTGATTATTGGAATGGGGATTTGCAAGGAAAATGCTGTAATCCTGATTCTTTGTAGGAACAGTGACAAGAACGGAATAACAGAAACGATAAAGAACTTTGAGGAGATGTTTAACAAAAACTTTGGGTATCCGTACGTGTTCCTGAATGACGAGGAGTTTACCGAAGACTTCAAGAAATCCATAAAGGGCATTACATCTAGCAGTGTTGAATTTGGAAAGCTTGATCCTGAAGAATGGGAGGTTCCACCATGGATAGATATGGAAAAAGCAAAACAAGGAATGAAGAACTTGGAAGAAAGAAAGATTATTTATGGAGGGTCTCTGTCATATAGGAAGATGTGTAGATTCTTTTCAGGGTTCTTTTATAAGAACAAGCTGGTTCAGAAGTATGACTATTATTGGAGGATAGAACCAGATGTGAAGTTTCTATGCCAGATAGAGTACGACCCATTTACATATCTGAGGGAAAACAACAAACAATATGGATTTGTGATATCTCTTGTCGAGTTCATGGAGACGATTCCTAGCCTTTTTGGAGAAGCGATAAAATTTGCAACAAAGAATCTAAATCTAATAAAGAAGGCCAATGGAAATAGATTCATACTGAACAAGGACGGATCGTATAACGGATGTCACTTCTGGTCGAATTTTGAGATAGCAAACTTTGGTTTTTTCAGAAGTGAGACATATCAAAAGTATTTTGATTGGTTAGATAGAGCTGGAGGCTTTTTCTATGAGAGGTGGGGAGATGCGCCTGTGCATAGCATTGCAGCATCTCTTTTTTTGGATAAGGACGAGATCCATTTTTTCAGTGATATAGGATACGAGCACCCTCCGTTCCGCCACTGCCCAAGGGAGGCATCGATGAAATCGAAGTGCAAGTGCAGCATCACGGATTCGATGGATATATCTTCGAACACATGCCTGGGGATGTACATAAAATCTCTTTTGTGATGGAAGAGCCTGAAAGTATACTCAGAAATAATAAAATTGGTGGAAAGATATTTTTGGTTTATTTTTGTCCCGATAGAAAGATGGATTCTGAGAAAGAAGCCTTGAGGGAAAAGAAAAGGATGTTGAAAGAAGAAAAGAGGAAACAGAAGCTTGAGAAGTTTCTGGCAAAGAAGACACAAGAGGTCAGTGTTTCGAAGCCCAAGAGAGATTACAAAGGAGATGGATATGATCCACTAGAGGTTGAAAGTAAGTGGTACAGGTATTGGGAGGAGAAGGGACTTTTCAAGCCTGTTGAGGGAGGGCCGAAGTACATCATTCCAATCCCTCCGCCGAATGTGACGGGGAACCTCCATATAGGACATGCGATGATGGTTTCCATTCAAGACACTCTGTGCAGATACAAAAGGATGTGTGGGTACGAAGTTTTGTACATTCCTGGGACAGACCATGCCGGAATAGCAACTCAAAATGTTGTGTCTAAGCAAATGGAGAAGGAGGGGATCCGTGTAGATAGGGAGATGTTTCTGAAGAAGGCCTGGGAATGGAAGGGCAAGCATGGATCGAGAATATATGAGCAATTCAAGAGGCTAGGGACAAGTGTGGATTTTAGCAGAGAAAGGTTTACATTGGATCCCGGGATGAATGAAGCTGTTGTTGATGCATTTGTAAGTCTATATGAGAAGGGACTTATATACCGGGAGTTGAAGATTGTGAATTGGTGTGGAAAGTTATCGACAACTATAAGCGACCTGGAGGTGAACCATGAAGAAGTGATGCCGAACACGTATCTACAAGTAGATGGAGGAAAGTATGAGTTTGGAGTGATTTATCACTTCAGATACCCGGTAACTACTGATAAAGAGTTTTCTGGGGACTACCTGTCTCTACCCACCATTGAGGTTGCAACAACAAGGCCGGAAACCATTCTTGGAGATACTGGAATATGTGTAAATAGGAAGGACAGAAGATTCAGTCCTGAGGGAATAAGAGAAATCTTTGGGGATGTACCATGTGAATGCAATATTTATGGAGTGAATCCATTGACTAGGGAAGTGATTCCTGTAATTTTCGACGACTATGCGGATATGAGTTTTGGGACGGGGATAGTGAAGATAACACCTGCACACGATGCAAATGACTTTGATGTATCCAAAAGGCACAATCTCGCTTGCAAGGCTGTGCTTGATGAGCAAAACAAGGTGATTTCTGAAGGGGAGTTTAAAGGGATGAAGAGATTTGAGGCAAGAAAGGCGGTTGTCTCAAAGCTTAAGGACATTGGCTTATTTATTGAAAAGAAAGGGTATTCTCAAGTGATTCCAAGATGTTCAAGGTCTAATGACATTATAGAGCCCATTATCAAAAGTCAGTGGTGGCTGAATTGTAAGGAAATGGCCAAGAGAGCCATAGAAGCTGTTGTTGATGGGAAGATCAGGATATTGCCGGAGGGGGCTGAAAGGCAATGGTATAGATGGCTTGAAAACATCAGGGATTGGTGCTTGTCTAGACAGTTGTGGTGGGGACATCGGATACCCGCTTATAGAACACCAGAAGGGAGATGGTATGTCGGAAGGTCCAAGATGGATGCATTTTCAAAGATGAAGAGCGAATGTTTGGAATCTTCATGCAATCTTGATGAGTTCTGTCAAGACGAAGACGTCCTGGACACTTGGTTTTCCTCTGGACTATGGCCATTTGCGATTTTAGGATGGCCTAAGAAGACAGACGATTTTTTGAGATACTATCCCAATACCTTGTTGGAAACTGGGAGCGACATCCTTTTCTTCTGGGTTGCAAGAATGGTGATGCTAGGACTTGAGCTAACAGTAAAGGCACCTTTTAGCCAAGTTTTTCTTCATGGAATAGTAAGGGATGCACATGGAAGAAAGATGAGCAAAAGCCTTGGAAATGTCATTGATCCAATTTTTGTGATTGATGGATGCTCTCTTGAAAATCTTATTTCAACAATGAGAAGTGGTAATCTTGATGAGAAGGAGATGAAGAGGGCGGAGGCAGCTCTGCGGCAAGACTTCCCAAACGGAATACCTAGATGCGGGGCTGATGCACTCAGGTTCACCTTACTTTCCTATACCTCTGGAATGAAAGATGTCAATCTTGATGTACTCAGGGTAGAAGGATACCGAAGATTCTGCAATAAGATATGGAATGCTCATAAATTTGTAAAGATGATGGTAGATGAAATAATGGATGGGAGTAGTCAAGAGGCTGTATATAAGAAGAAGTATGAAAAATACATCCTTTCCTCCAATGATCTTGTAACTCCTTCTGGACAGGGGCCTATTGAATGGATCCTTAAGAAAAGGAACGAGGCTATTGAGACAATACGAAGAATGCTCGACTCGTTTAACTTTATGGCTGCCACACAGGCAATTCACCAATTCTTTATCTATGATCTATGTGATGTTTTCATCGAGGTTGTCAAGAAGAACAGGGACGAAAGATATATTAGTACATTGCTAAGTGTATTTATAGATTCGATGAAGATGCTTCATCCATTCATGCCATTCATCACGGAGGAGGTGTTTTCGAACTATTCTAATGATTCTATTTCTGTTTCATCATATCCTAAGGTGGATGGATCTGAGCATGAAAACAAATTTTCTATGACTCTCCAGATAGTAAAGTATATAAGGGCAAAAGCAGAGTCTAATGGATGGAGTAAGGTTTCAGTGGAGATTGTTCCTGGAGAAGATGTCTGTTCTAATGACCTAGGTTTTATATCCTTACTATGCAAGAAGATTACTGAGTTCAAGACGACGGACGATGCTGAGGCTGATGAGCATGAGAAAATCGGGGGTTCAAGGGTGTTTGTGAGACAAGCAGAACGAATAGGAACTGATAAGTAAATGAATAAAGCCTTTTAATTTAACTTCTTAGTTGAATGGGTTGAAACCAGAAAGTCCCTTCCCCTTCGATAATACTCTTGTACATCACGTGGGCAACTGAGAATCCATCTATCCAAGGACACACGTATCTCACCAAAAACACTTCTCATTGATGGATTGTTGAAGTATTGTTGCCTCACCATAGCAATAAACGCCGTGAAAGTGACAAGACTTGACTTTCTAAGGAATATCATTAAAAAGGAAAGAGGGACAGTAAGAGCCTCTGTGAACAAGGCTAGCCTCCCGAGGGAAACATGATATGCAGACAGAGAAACACATGCTGGGTATATGACCGTTCTTTCGAAAATCTTCTTGTTGGACAGTACAAAAGAGCTGAGATGGTATATCGACAAAAGATAAAATGGAAGGAGAAGAATCTCGTGAGGGAATGTGAGGAACACCATAATGCAGTAGATGTTCGGTTGCGACAAGATCTCTCCTATGGACGAGAAATGTGGAAGTAGGGAGATTGAATATGATGATATCAAGCACAGAATGTTGACAAAGTTTGGCAGTGGGTATATCGGAATTCGGATCAGATGAAGCGTGATATATAGTGTGTAATTTGCTCCAAACAGCATGTTTAATAGCATCCATGTTTTTTTAGTAGAGCTTAGCTGTGGCATTTCTCTTAGAAGGGTTAGGGGATCAAATGGTATTTAGATGGAGAAGCCTGAAGTGTTTCATGTGATGTATTAAATAACACGAGGTTACACTGTAATAGTTGAAACAATTATGAGGATATAAGTCTATCTGTAAGAAAAACCTGGGAAATGATAACTGTCAGAGAAGCTCTGAACCAAGCTATAGATGAGGAGATGGAAAGAGACGAAAGAGTATTTGTTCTTGGAGAAGAGGTAGGAGTATCCGGAGGAAACAATGAGGTTACCAAAGGATTGTATGAGAAGTACGGGAAATGGAGGGTCTTGGATACGCCTATAAGTGAGATGGGATTCACAGGCCTGGCTGTTGGGGCCTCTTACCTTGGCCTTAGACCAATAGTTGAATTTATGACGTGGAATTTTGCATTGCAGTCCATTGATCACATAATCAACTCATGTGCAAAGACGCTGTATATGTCTGGCGGAAAGATTAGTTGTCCTGTTGTATTCAGAGGGCCTAATGGATTCAATCCAGGGTATGCAGCCCAGCACACACAAGACTTCTGCAATTATTATGGAGCTGTTCCTGGGCTCAAGGTTGTTGCTCCGTGTACAGCTAGAGACCACAAAGGGCTACTGAAATGTGCAATAAGAGATGACAACCCTGTTGTGTTTCTAGAAAATGAGACACTTTATAATGATATTTATGATGATATAGAAGAAGGATACATTCAGCCATTGGACAGGGCTGTTATTGAGGTTGAGGGTAATGACATTACTCTTATTGGGATTTCTCTCTCTGTGAAGGTATGCATGGAGGCTGCAGAAGCACTGAAAGATGTGGGGATTTCTTGTGAGGTAATCAACCTTGTATCAATCAGACCTATAGATAAAAAAACACTGTTGAGCTCTGCCAAGAAGACAAAACATGTATTTGTGGTTGACTTTTCCTGGCCATCATTTAGTGTTGCTTCGGAGGTCTCTGCAATAATACATGAACAATGTTTTGGGGACCTGGCGGTGCCTGTTCAAAGAATAAATGGAGAAGATGTTCCAACACCCTACTCGGAAGAAGTGGAAAGAATGGCGTTCCCAACATACTTGGACGTTGTGAGCTCTGTCATAAATATTTACAAAAATGGCAGAGAGCGATAAAATAAATCTTTAATTTTTCTCTAAAGAAGCTCCTCGAACTCAACCAATCCACTGCCTCCGTCATTGGCAGCAAATGTATCATCATTTATCTCTCCATCCTCCTTCAGTATCTTGATTTCCTTTGGCATATATTTCCTATCGATGTCAGCTCTTTTCTCATCACCATCTCTGACACGCAGAAGAACTATGTCGCCTGGTATCATTCTAACCCGCCTGTAATCTCTCCCACGGACCTTTGCAGTCCTGTAAATCCCGTCAGAACAGCTTACCTTAAACTGCCCTTGGCCAAGAGGACATATTATTTGCCCATATACAGTCCCCTCTTCCTCTGCAAATACCAAGGCTCGGTCGTTAGTAAATCTTCCTTTCCTTCCTTTCATCCACCCCTGGAATCCATAGCAATTTTATCACACGCAACACTAGAAAGTCCGCAAGGCCTATAGGAACCTAGGCGGATGAGGCTTTAATTATACCAATCGATACCATGTAATCAGTTAGGTTTTCAGTTGCAATCCTTCGATGGCTTATACAATTTTTCTCATCAATGGACATGCTTTTGAGAGAAGCTTTAAACTCGTCTGGAATAAAAATCCCATCAAGTTCTGCCGAGCCTTCCTCCTTAGACTCCATAATCGTGCCTTTAATCTCTCCTGAAAATGCCTTCTTGGCAATCTGTCCGTCTTTGTAGTGAGCAATTCCCAAAGTATAAGATACTGTTGCATTGTTATCCTCCACCTTCTTTAGAATCTCTAATATTTTTTGGGAGCCTATCTTAAGGAAATCTTTGATGTAGACACCAGGAAACCCACACAGGCTATCAAGGAAAACTCCTGTATCATCAACAATCACCGCGTCTTCCTTGCTTATAAGTGCCATTACTTGGTCCAGCTTGTTATGGACTACTCTCTCTTGGGATGCCTGAATTTCAACCATTGAAACGTTCATGTGGACTATATCTGTATTAAAAGGCCTTCTGACCTCCTTCAGTTTCTTTAAATTAGTTGTTGCAAAGTAAATCCTTCCCATATTGATGTTTAAGGGCTCACCAAATCCTTTTATCCTCCTCTCTCTATCTTGAAAACGAGGAGACACTTCATACAAGAAAGGAAATGAGCCTATAGCCTGAATTAATGGAGAGTAATTTGGCTAAAAGCCAATTTGGAAAAGCCTGTTAAATAAGGGTCCTTCCTTTTATGGTAGCCAGCTCCGCCTTTAAAATCGAAAAATGGCTAACCCTAAATGAAAGGTGGCTTAAGCGTTAAGTCTGCGATAGTAACAATGGTAACGTCGATGATGGGAACTGGAATTAATTACATGCCCTATGCATTTAAAAGTGTTGGATATGCCAGAGGGATTCTTCTGATAAACGGCGTTGGTATATTGACGTTTTTTTCTCTGTATGCAATTTCTATTGCAGCAAATATGTCCAAGGACCCAAGTCCAACCTATTCATCGCTATCAACACGAATTTCAAAATACCTCAAAATTTTAGTAGATTTATCTATATTTAGTTCATGTTTTGGTGTGAATATTGTCTTCTATAGATATCTTACAGGGCTTATCACAGTGATGTTCCCAATGAATAGGTATGTTGACCCTGAGGTGTGGAGGAAGATAATTGTTGGAGTCCTTGCTGTTCCCTTTCTTCTGTTATCGCTAAAAAAGGATTTATCTAGCCTTAAGGTGACATCTTATATAACTGTTGCTTCTGTAACCTACCTTGCAATGTTGATGGGAGGGTATTACTTATTCATTGGGGAAAGATGTGTGGAAGAGCCTGCCCGGAAATTTGAATCCCAGTTTTCGAGCGGTATTTCCTGCTTTATGCTTGCATTGTCGTGCCAGGCAAATATGGTCAAGACATACACGGAGCTGGAGCACAAATCCCCAGGCAACATCATCAAGGTTGCAATGGGGGCTTCATTTCTTGGAACTCTCATTTATGGAAGTGTTGGGCTCTGTGGGTATTTTGTATTTGGGAATACCATAGAAAGTTCGATAATTGATATATTAATCAATCCTAAAGCCGGAATTAATGTATATCTTATGAATAGCACCATTGACAAGTATGCTTTATCTTCGAAGATAGCTTGTATTGGAGCAATGCTTGTCCTGTTTGGGGCATTTCCCGTTCAAATGAACCCATTGGCTGGGATACCTCTCAGCTACTTCATCCAAGAAGGACGAAACACAGACCTGATAAGGAAAAAGGTGGTCTTTGTACTGATGCTTATGTTTTTATTCCTGGGGATGATGGAAAAGCTTAATATTGATACTGTATTGCAAATGGTAGGAGCCACTGCAATCAACCTGGTATCATTTACTTATCCTTCCATTTACTACCTATATTTCAGAAAGAGGATGGATCTTATGTCTATCCTGTCTATTGCCGTGATTATTGGCAGTATATTATCGATGATTTACATGTCATATAACATAATATATCCATAATGATTTATATTTAAATTAATCTCTAGAAGGTGCTTTGGTAGTATTTCGTAGCTTTTTAGGAGGGTTGATGAATTTAATTAAATTTTTGTTGAGCTGAGTGAGAAAGGTCAAATTATTCTAGTTTCTTCAACAACCCAAAAATCTTCTCTTGCATGTCTTTGTTACGAAAAAGAGATGTTCTGTGGCACACGTCGCTCGTGTCGATACATATCCATTTGTTAATGAATGCTGCGGGATCCTTTTCAAACTCACTTAGTACATCCTCTCTATTTTCGCACCTTTTTAGCAGATGTTTGAGAGCTTCTATTTTTCTGTCAAGAGCATAGATCCTTTTGGTGTACAAGGTGGGGCACTGATATAGGTCGTCCCACTCAAATGGGATGTCAAAGATTTCTGTATGGCCGTCGACCGAAGGGATATCAACCACTAGATAGTCTAAGGGCCATAGATGCGGTACTATAAGGTCTGGAAGCTGAGGGAATTCAAATCTTTCTACTCCGAGGATGTCTTTTAGCGGTAAGTCACATTCAACTATGTCTGAATCAATAGACATAAGCCCATTCCTATTTACATATCTCCATAGATGTGTTACCACATTTGGCTTTGTGTCCGTATACTTCATCAGAAGGTTACTCAATTTTGTAGACAACCTGAAGATTTCTCTTGGGTTCTCAAGGTCAAACAGGAGTTTTATATTCTTTGGTTTTTTGTCACTGTTTATCTCAAACGCTTCGGTATCTCCACAGCATTTAGTCCATTCAAAGAACCCTTCCATGGATATGCCTCCGTTGCATACCGATTTCGGTAGGTTCCCATCCCCGTTAACTATCCCAGGGTGCTCTGTACCTTCACCGTCCTCACTCGATGCCTTGCGGCCTCCAAAATGAGTCTCGGTTGTCGTGGCAAGATTGCTATCAAATATAACACAAAACCTCTTCACAACATCTGAAAACTTCATCTCTCCCCCATTTTTGTAGTCATTGATCACCCTGCTATCAAGACGTATAAATGTGCCCTTCTTTATAGCAACTTGGACATAACATCTGAGGTACTTCTTGCACTTGATTCTTTTGAGATACTCTGCCTCCATATTCAGTTTTCTTGCTAGACACAGTCTGTCAACCTCTTCTTCAATGCTTTGTAACTTGTCATACAAGGTGGTCATTCCCTTGGAACTGGGGTATGAAGAGAAAGAGATATTCGAATGCGTGTTATGCAAAGCAAAATATTTTACTATGGGTTCCTGGAAGAGGCATATTCACAGGATGCTTCAGCCTATGAAGGCACTTATATCTCTTATGCTCATTCAATTGTTTTCATAGAATACCCTGGAATGAACAGAAAAGAATTATATGAAATGTTTAATTACGGAGAGGCTGAAGATATGGGTCCTGTGGAAGCAGACGAAGCAGAGTACGTTCGGCTATCGTATATTACCAACAACTCTGGTAAAGACATCCTTCTCAACCTGATTCCAAGATACAAATCGTCCTATACCCAAGAGGGGATTAGATTCTTTATTGAAACAATAGCAATGATTGTGGACAATCCAAAGATGGCAGGATTTACTTTCAGCCCTATTTCCCTTATATCTCTTGTTATGAGTTCCTTTGGCCCATCGTATTTCGATATTATGGATTGCCTAGAGAGGTTAAGTGAAGTCGAGGGAATATCAAGAAAGATGCTCCTCCCCATGATCTACGGGCTTTCATTCAAGTGTTCACAGTTGGATGCTATGTCGGATATAGCCGGTCACACATCTGCACTTGAAGCATTGACTGGGCTTCATGGTGTTCTTGAAGAGCTTAAGAGCGAAGTCTATTGGGGATTGGGAGATTCTGGGCCTGGAAAGGATGTCGTTTTCGATTTTCCCATATACTACGGGTTTCTGTGCAATTTTCCTTGCTTCCTTGATGGGTTTTTCGAACCTTTTATATACAAGAAGTGTGACTATTCATCACCTGCTCAGGATTACCTTGGGATCTCGATGAGGGAGGTAGTGGAGAAGTCCAGAAGGTCGTACCATGCCTTGTGCGATCATTCATACAAGATGCACCATATAATATATTCTATTATAAAGTCCTCTAAGGAGCTGAGGACTAATTTCATGAGGTATGTTTGTAATGTTATATCTGTAAGCAAAGAGAGGAGTAAGACCATCTTTAACTGGAGAGTAAGCATAAGTGATGGATTTGCATACAACATGTCCATGGTTATGAGTAGGTTCAACAGAAAGATAATAGATGGAAACATGATTGACAAAATAAATCCTGAAAACGTGGAAGAGATCTCCTTGACATCGTTTCCGACGTTCTGCTACTTTTCAAAGATTCACCTACTGTTTACATCTTGTGTGAAGTTTGGAGAATATATCAAAAGCCTTGCATATGAATATAGACTTCTTGAGGGGGACGGAGGGGAAAGATTGGAAGCATACAGGAAAAGAATAGATTCGAAGATAAGTGCTCTGAACGGACTTCTTTATATGACAGACTTTTTTGCAGACGAAAAAGCATTTACTGATTTCATGACGGAATACACTAGCGAGACCGAGTATCCATGGCCAGACAACTACTATAGAACACTTCTATGGATGCAGGAGATGACAATTGACCTGATAAAATCATCGACCATTTCGAGTTCACTGAACAAGGTGATGGAAACCATCATGGACTGGAGAAGTCCTATGTTCAAAAAAGAAGTTGTGAAGATACTGAGCCACAGAAGTAATGCAATCAAATTTACAATGCTCAATAAGGTGATAGATTACTATAACTCTTTGGGAAAGGATGAGACGAGAATGGAGCCCAGAAGTATTATCCACTCGATCTTCAAGGAAGGAAGAGTATTCTCTAGAATGAATGTTTGCAAGAGAAATATCACATTCATCAACTGCATGATGAAGGACTTTGAGTACAGTCTATCCGAAGGCCTTTCTTCCATTAAGGACATAAAAGAGGATATGAAAACTGTCGAGGATCTCACTAAGGAATTGGAGGAGGTTAAGAAAAACAATGCTGAGATGGAGAAAGCCGAGTCCATTAGTGAGAGGATAGGGTCAATAAAGAAGAGCATCCGGTTCTCGAAAAACAAAGCAAGAAACTCTTTTCTGTATGTTGATGGATGCTTTGACTTGTTTATGCACATCCTTGATGAAAAGCCCGACCTATTTTTGGTGAATGAGATGATCTCGAATTTTGTGAGAGTTTTGAACTGCAATCTGAAAGTAATCACCGGGCCTAGATGTACTGATCTTGTGATAAGATCCCCAGAACAATATGGCTTCGATGCAAAAAACCTCTTAAGACGGATGGTTATGATATACATAAAGATTCGCAGTGATAAGTTTGTTGAGATGGTAGCTAGTGACAAGATGTACTTTGACATTGAATTCTTCCGCACTGCTCTTCGAATATGTGAAAGTAAATATCTCATCAATGAATCACAGATGGAGGAGCTGAGGAGTCTCATAAGTAAGCTAGAGAAAGTTGAGGTGATCGAAAAGATCGAGTGTGTTCCTGACGAATTCATCGATCCTTTGACATTCAACCCGATAAGGAACCCTGTAAAGCTTCTGACCTCAAAGGTGACTGTGGATAAGTCTACATACGACATGCTGATGATGAATGGAGGGATAGACCCATTCAATAGAATGCCTCTTACCGAAGACATGGTCGTAGAGGATACTGAACTCAAAGAAAAGATAGACAAGCATTATGGCTGTGATAACAATGACAGGGAGGGTTGAGTGTTTTATTGTCTGTAATCAGGAAACCTCTGTTGGCGGCATCAAATGCTCATTTTTTATATTGCGAACCTGGTCTGAAAACCCCCTGAATTGATGTCCAAAGGAAAATTTGTTGTATTTGAAGGACTGGATAGGTCTGGAAAGACAACGATAGTTAACACTCTGTATGAAAGTCTACTTCCAACAGTATCTGTCAACAAGATCAGATTTCCAAATAGAAATGGGTGTGTAGGGAAGGTTATAGATGAATATCTTCAAAAGAAGATTAGTCTGAAGAACGAAACCATTCATTTGCTGTTTAGTGCAGATAGATATGAGCACAAAGCCATGATCGAAGAACTCAGGAAGGACAGCATAGTCCTCTGCGATCGCTACTCTATGAGTGGGGTAGCATACTCTGTGGCCAAGGGCCTGAGCCTGGATTGGTGTGCCATGTCTGAATCTCTTCTTCCTAAACCCGACCTAACGGTGTTCATAGATGTCCCCATGGACGAGATATGCAGAAGAAAAGAATTTGGAAAGGAAATCCATGATAGTATCACATTTCTAAAGAAAGTTTTCCTTGCATATCAAATACTTCTTAAAGAAGAAAAAAATGTCTTTATTGTCGATGGAACACTTCCTATAGATGAGATTATCGAAATTGTGAAAAAAAAGATATTTGAGTAGCGAGGCTTATTGGCATCTGATAGAATAGACGATGAGGTGCCATTTCTTAAGGATGTTTCCAGTATTCAAACTCCTTATTCAACAATACTTTCTAGATTTGAAGATACATTGCGATCTTCATTTCCTTTTTTATGTTCCTTATTATTGCATTCAGCGAAGTCTTTCATTTCGCAAGTTTGTGAAATGCGCTTTGCAAGGTAGTACTGAGTCTGTGTTGAGTTTTTACATGTGTTAGGAAACAGCCCAAGGACATTATTATATGCCTCTTTCCTTGCCTTGTTGAAGGTCATACCCTCTTGTCCCATAAACGATATCTTAATAAAGAGCAAAAAGTATTTACAAGTGTTAAAGAGGAAGCTTTCTTTTTGGAAGCCTTTGAACAGAGAAAGATCTTCCGAGTAGAGCTGGTAGTTCTGGATTTCTCCAGCGATTGTATTAAATAGCTCATTCATGGCCGATTCACTCTTCTTCAGATACCTAGCTATTTCTTCATCTGATGGTTTCTTAAGGGCATCTAAGTTCTGTATGCGCCAATCGACTTCTCTTTCCTTTTGGAATGCCTCAAGGACCTTCAGAGATACATAATACTCCATATAGTCGCTTTCATCCCTTGGTACCTCCCCTGTATTACCAACTTCAGATTTTATAAGGCTAGCAAGACAATCACAGATCTTAGTATCACTTTTTGGTATTCTTCTACGCCTTCCCTTACCAACCGATATCCTCAATCTTTTTGGATCCTTCCCTCTTTTTTCGGCCTTTTGGCCAGAAACATCTATGGATGAGCTCTTCATAAGCTTGGCTCTCTCCCTTGCTTTATGTACACTTAGTACCTTCTTCGCACTATATGGTAACTCGCCCTTATACACAAAGAAATCCTCAAGGCTACTCTCTATCATGACCATCTGTGTCTCTCCTTCAAAGGGCTCTATAAACGGATCATTGTAATCATACTCATCGGTTCTTTGTCTCCTCTTCTTTTGCTTTTCCTTCTTCCTAAGATCAATTTCTTTAGGCTCCATAACATTCACCTGAATGGTAACTTCATTCTCGGGATTCATTCTAAAAGAAAAAGGGATAGGTATTATATAGAGTGACCCAACTTTATTATCTGTTTTCAAACTCAAGAAATTAACTAACTCCTGCTTGAAGTTCTTTTATATCCTTTGCTTTTCTTGAGCCTGATATCTCTAAGATCTTGCTTGTCAATGTGGAGCGTTCCTATCTTATCGTTGAACAAATTCTTGCTTATATTCTTTTTCGGCTTTTTAGGCTCGTCCAACGCCTTCTTATAAAGCTCATCACTGCAGTGGTAGCTTCTCACAAGCTCCATTTCAAGCAAAGGCCCGCAGTCCTCAACATTGAGATCCTTAAGAACCCTCACATACTTAAGCACATATCCGTCTTCTGTCTTGGTAAAGACCCAAGAGTATCTAATTCCTTCTAAGCAGACCTTGCTGCTTTTCTTGTTGAAAAAATCCACTATCAGATTCTCTAGTCGCTTATTGTTAATATTCTGCAAGACTACAAAATATTTCATGTGCAATTCGGGCCCAACACACTCAAAGTCGGTCACAGACAAGTATCTATTTATCTTGAATTCAACCATGTCTATAATCTCGTCATTGAAGGTACGTCCAATAACAAGGAGGCTGTCCTTAGTTATGGAAATGAACATCCCAGACTTCTTCTTCTTCATCAGCTTTTCTATCTGCTCTGCGCAGTCAAAGGGATTTACCTTCTCATGTATATGGACAGTGTCTCCTCTGATAACTCCTATCTCTCTTTGGATCTTTTCTCCCTTATCACTACAGATAACAGAAAGCAAGGTCTTTCTTTCACTGGGGTGCTTCACTCTCATTTGTGGGTAAAAAATTGCAACTAGATGTACAAGCAAAAATAAATGCTCGCGTCTTTCTCTATCCTTCTCTAGAGCTAAGCAGTGTCGGAGTCCTCTGTATGAGGCAATAAAACAAAATTATCGACCTTGGATTCGCATGTTTACCCTTGAACATAGTGCATCGATGAGCATAAATCTAGGCGATATATTTTCAACATCAAGAAGAAGGCAAACGCAAAAGGAAGACAGGTACACCAAGAGTACAATGGGGATACACACAGATGTTTTGGTTAGCATAAAGCTGATGACTTCTTCTAGAAGCTCCCGCATAGAAAACAGACACATAGATACATCTCCCCATAGAATACTGGATGCACCAGGTATGCTGGATGATTACTATCTCAACCTGTTGGACTGGAGCTCCACAAACCTTGTGATCATAGGCTTGGGAGAATCGGTGTATGGATATAATGTTAACGATAAATCTGTACTCGACATACATTCTGGAGAGAACTACATATCATCGGTAAAGAGCAATGGAGACATTCTTTGTATTGGAGCCTCAGATGGAACAATGCGGCTAATAGACATCTCAGTAAATAAAGAGGTGCATACAATGAGAAACCATAATGCTAGGGTCTCATCTCTGAGCTGGAATGGAAATGTCATAAGCAGTGGAGACAAGACGGGAAAGCTATGCAACTTCGACATAAGATCTGGAAGAATCTCCATGGTTGAGGGGCATTCTCAGGAAATATGCGGATTGGAGTGGAGTACAGATACAAAGTATTTAGCAAGTGGAGGAAATGATAATGTGATAAGAATATGGCAGCTGGGGAATAACAACCCTCAAACACTTTCGGGGCATAAGTCGGCTGTAAAAGCCCTTGCGTGGTGTCCATGGAGGTCAGGGATACTGACTTCTGGAGGAGGAGCAAAAGACATGACTATAAAGTTCTGGGACGTTGCAGAGAATAAATTAGAGAGGAGCATAGATACACAATCTCAAGTATGTACTCTTACATATCTGCCGAAATATAAGGAGATTATATCCTCGCATGGATACATTGAGAATGATATTCGAATATGGAAAGCCTCAACAATGAACTTAATTTCTTCTTTTGGAAAGCATGGATCAAGAGTTCTGCATGTGGCCTTGAGCCCTGATGGGTCTGAATTGGCTTCTGTGTCTGCAGATGAGAACTTGAAGTTCTGGAAGATATTCAACTCCGAGAAGCCATCCACAAGAAGAGACAGTCTTTCATTTAGGTAATGTGCTTGTCTTGAGGCTGCTGTATAATGGCATGGATCTATAATGATAGACCTTAAAATCTATAAGTTAACATTTTAATTAAAGCTTCCATCAAAATCCTTGTGGGATAGAGTGGCATTAAGCCGTTCTCCCCTCTTCATAGTACACATCGCACTCAATAAGCGGCTTTCCTTCATACAATAAAGCGAGATTTCTTTCCATGATATCTCCATTCTTTCCATTATCTATAAGCTTGACTATTGTTTCTATAGTTTGCACTTTGTTCATCCCATCAATAAGAGTAAATAAGGTAGACTTCTTTGTCTTAGATGCATTTACCGCTCTTTCATAAATCTCATGTACTCTTCTAGACAGGCTTTGCGGAGTCCCAACAATAAGGTTGATCATCCGATACCTGGCATATAGTTCTTCATGTTTGTTCTTCAAAGTCGAAAAGACACATAGATTGTACATCAGCATTTCATCCACACTTACCTTTTCAATGTATGTTATTACAGGTGCAAGGCTTTTCAGTACAGAAGTGTTAATACATCCTATGAAGGAAACAGAAGGTATCTCTTTGTCCAAAATTATCAATAGCAGGTACTTATTCTCGTCCAAAGCACTATCATGCTTTCTTTTTGCTAACTCTTTCCATTTAATAAGATATCCCTTCAGCGTATTCAAAAGCATGACTCTGGAGAATACTTGCACAGCAATTTTTTTTACAACCTCTTCAAGTATAACAACACACATTTTCCTTACTACAGCCCTACTTTCCATAGAATGATACTTTCCTTGACTTTGTGGACACTGGGCGTGGGAAGTCAGTTTAGAGTCCCTTAGCTTTTTCCAAAGCAATGCAGAGAGAATGATGCTCAAGATCCTATAATCAACACATCCATGCAGCATAAACATCTCGGGCCTTTTTATGTTTATTTCTATTCTTCTACTATAGAGGCCCTCTTTCTCGTACTCCTCACCTCCTCTTCTTTCTTCAAAATCCGCCTTTCCAGATTTCACTACAATTCCATTCCTCCTCAGAAACTCCTCGGCCTCCGATCCCCTGGCCCACAAAATATCTTCAAGGAACTCAATACTCACTTTTTCTGCTAAAGACTTTCGGAACATCTGTATACACCTCGCCCTAACTTCTCCTGCAAAAGATTGTGCTAAGCAGAATGCAATGCAGTCAAGCTTTCTTAGGAGCTTGAAGAACCCCGCTCCATTTTTTTGCATGTATTTCCTTGTGATTTCCATAGACAACCTGACTCTTGGCCCATCATCCCATCTCTGGATCCGAAAGGGACATCTCTCCCCCATTGTGGCTATAATATGATAGCAATAAAACTCTTCCTTCCTATCCTTTTCGCACCATCCAGCCTCCTCCAAGTCATACAACTTTACGAGACTATCCATCACCACCTTAAGCTGGCCTAAATTCATATCCTTATTGAAGTGAGGATGGTCATATAAAAGATACCGAAAAACGATGTAAAATCTAACGATCTTTTCAAGTACCTCGATTGCATCCTTTCCCCTCTCTCCCTGAATTTTCATATCCGATATAATTGCCCGGGTCCTGTTCTCTGCAAATCTATACATTTGCAGGCTCTGGTCACTAGCACACAACCTAATAACATGGTTAATTACACTCAACAACACCTCCATTGGTCTTATGTCCTCTGGGAGAATGCAGGGTGTTTCTGAAGATACCTTGCGGTACTTCTTAATCATTACTTCTGTTTCATAGGGCGATACATCATTGTTGAGTACTCGTTCCAACCCTTCGAGCTCAGGGCAGAACGTCATACATTCCCCAACCATATTCTCACTTGTCTTGGCATTCTTCCGTGCCTCTAACAATCTTTCGTACCTCGTCCTTAAATCCTCCATCAGAAACAGGGGATTAATGAGGCCTCGGGTCATTCCCGTCAACGATGAGTTAATTCTGGAATCCAGGGTCTAGACAACAGAGTCTGCATCATATCCTATCCTCTTTCCTATGTGTCTCAAAACAGATTTGCTTGTATTTACTCTGTACCTGTCTCCATTCCTAACTACAAGAAGCTTGTCAACCAATCCATTAAGCTTCATCTGCAGAAAAAAACTATTTCCCAGCTTGCTATCCATTTCCCTAGAGCTGCTCAAGATTTCCTTAAACTTACTCTTACTGCTTACAACAAGCATTATCACACTTTCAAAATAGTCTAATCCACTTCCAAAATGACTCTCTATTCTGGACTCCTCTTTAGAAGCAATCTTTAGAAGCTCATTGATATTCTTGTACTTGTATGCTTGAACAATATACTTATCCCCAACTATGGAAAGCTTCTCCTCCAGAGTTGGGATGAATACGATCTGAACGAACTCCCTGTGACGCGTGTTACTGAACAGAACGTATTTGCCAGGGCCTGGAAGACATATATCCGAGTCTCTAAGTATGAGAGAAAGGGACTCCGACTTCTTGATCATGGAGCTAAAGTGCTTTGAATAGTCTATCTTTTCTTCCCTCAAAGCCGCTTCAAATATGTCCAAGGATTCGAGAGTTATAATCTGAATCTTAAAGTAGCTTTCATTTCTTACTATCTTGAAGAAGACCTTCAAAGATTCAAACCGCATTGGACAGCCAGAGATAGATTTCATCCTACTATAAGGGTCTCTGTAAATGATTATGGAATCATAAGGCCCATGAAAAAGGTTTTCAAGATATTGGTGAAACTGATCATATTCCTAGGTGTAATGGGTATGTTTATTCTAGGTGCTCCGTTTTCTATACTGGCATATCCGTTGCATATACTAAACAAGCCTTTGTGTATCCGCCTGTCGACATTCTTCACATACACCCTGTGGACTTTGATAAGTTGGATGTTTAACCTCTCAAGTACTGTCCATGGAAGTATAGATATTGGGAATGAAAGTTACTTTGTAATCAGTAACCACATAGGATCTGTGGATTTTATTTTGATCAATGAAATAGCTAGGAAAAGCGGGATGATTAGCCATGTGAAGTATGCGGTTAAGGATGGCCTTCGGGTTTTCCCCGTGTTTTACCAGATAATAGTTTATGTAGGGTTTCTTGTTCTAAAAAGAAGCTTTGAGAAAGATAAGAAGAAGATCATCAGATACTTAGAGTTTTTTAACACCTCAGGGATTCCAATTTGGTTTGTATTTTATCCGGAAGGGTCCAGGTTCTCCGAGGAGCTGAAGCTAAAGAGCTGGAAATATTCCGACGAGAAAGGCATGGCAAGGCTGAATAATGTTCTTTTCCCTAGATATAAAGGATTCAAGCTCATATGCGAGAACCTCAAAAACTCAAGAATAAAGAAAATCGTGGACGTCACATTCTCCTACTCAGAAAATGAGGTTCCTCCTCTATGGAAGTTTCTTTTCTGTGACACAACAGGGATATTCAACTGTGACATCAGAGTGGTTTCAATTGATGAAATAGATGACTATGAGAAGTTTCTCTACAAAAGCTTCGAAAGAAAAGATACATTGATAACGAAATGGAATAGTAACGCCACAAAAGAAAAATAAATAAAAGGTTGTTTCAAGTTTATTCTTAAAGATACAGGCTTGGCAGAAATATAATATCTCTCTTCATAGACATGGAAGCATCTCTAATTTTCTCCTCTAAGGCTTTATCTCCTATCATTGCAGACACGCCCATCAATTCTCTGCAGCATTCTTCAAGTCTCAGTATAAGCCTTACAAAAGTGCCCTCGAGAACACCGTGGTTGGATACTATCTTTGCCAGTGATGATCCACTGCACCAGTCGTAAACTGCTTCCACAAGCGAAAAGGTTAGAGGTGCAAACGGGGGAATCATTAGTTCTTCTAGATCCTTAGATAACTCTGCAAAATACTCCTTCATCTTCTTGCATTCAACGTAAAGGGTTTCTCCTGGCTCCTGCTCATCAGGTTCCTCATGTATCATCGAGGACATCAATGAAATGATCTTTCGTCCATCCATCTCCCTGAACTCATTAGAGAATATCATCTCAACAACCAAGACCTCGTTCACTGTGTGTATCTCAGCTGCTGCCCTTCCTTTCATCGTTATTGCTTCTTCAACAAAACCTCTTCTTTTGAGGAATTCTATTCTTTTGTTGTACTCATCTATCATTCCAAGGCTACAGACATTGTATTTGATCTTTATCTCCTCTATTTCCTTCCTTTTATGCGATGTCTTCAATGCATTTGAATAATGCAAGTCAAATTCCTTGCAGTCTTTTTTCTCGGATATTAAAGAATCATATAAGCTCCTCAACCTCCTTATCTCCAACACATCCATCACATTTGTTGTGTTGTAATCCCAGCAAGCTTGGCCATCATTGAGAACACAGAAAATGTGCTCTAAGTTGACCTTACTCCTGTCCAAAGGCTTTCTAATGCTCAGGGGATGAGACAGAAATTTGATTGGAAGAGGATCACTATTATTTAAGATTCCATGCTCCGTCTCCAGAAAGACAGTCGTCCCTGAAATCTTCTCGACAGTTCCCACAGCGTTGTTCTTCAGCAAAACTCTAGTCCCTTTATTTAGAACATTGTGTTTTGCAATCAGTTTCCAATTTTTAGAACATATCTCCTCTACGGCATCAATATAATTAGTCAAATCGCCACACACATTGCATGTGTCATCTCGTTCACGCTCCAACTCAGATAACCTTTTCATATCCTTTTCGTAGTTTCTCTGGCTCCGGTGCTCTCCGTAACTCCTTCTCATAAGATCCTCAACCTTGATATTTGATCTTAGAGATATAAGAATAAGTCCAAAACTCAGCTTAAATTGGCTAGATAAGCTGAACGGAGTTCCGTGTATAATTCCTCGAATAGTAGAAAGCGGAGGCATCTTTGGGTCTGCTATCACCACAGTTCCAACGGTATCCATCCCTCTTCTTCCGGCCCTTCCACTCATCTGTATGTACTCTCCAGACGAGACATATCTAAAAACTCCACTATCAATCTTGCTGAGAGACAGAAACACACAGCACTTTGCAGGCATGTTCACCCCCATTGCAAACGTCTCGGTGGCTATGAGGAGTTTGACCAAGTTCATCGAAAACAGAAGTTCTACACATTCCTTTACAAAAGGAAGCAGAGATCCATGATGAACAGCAATGCCATTTAGTACCATCGATGACATGCTAAGAACCTGTGGGAGGTTTTTATCTTCTGGAGAAAGGCACCTGGTCGCTTCACTAAGGAATAACTTCACCTCCTCTCTACTCCTTGCATCATTTAGGTCCAGAGTCCTGAGTATCTCTGCATAGTCCTCACATCTTCTTTTTGAAAAGCAGAAAAATATGGATGGCGTGAGCTTTTTCTTCACAATGAAATTGGCTAGGTCTAGAATCTTAAATCTTCCAGTAGGCCTGTTCTTCTTACTAAAGGGAACCAGGTCCCCCTTGAAATTGGACGGGTTTTTTATCTTTCCTCCTTCGTCGATGGAGTACACATTCCAATCGCAATATATCACATGCTCCAAAGGAACTGCCCTTTTACTGGTCGAAATCACATATATCGTTCGATTCTTCGTCCTTCCAACCCACTCACTGAACTCAAGGCTGTTAGGAATTGTTGCACTCAGCATGATAAAGCTTATGTTACGAGGAAGCATGATTATGCATTCTTCCCACACCACCCCTCTTTCAGAATCGTTAATGTAATGAACCTCATCAAATACAACAAATTCGGTATCTCTTAAAAGATCTCCATTTCTATACACAAGATTCCGAAGAATCTCCGTAGTCATCACAAGGCATTTTGCAGTGGGGTTGACTTGGACATCGCCTGTAATAATCCCAACATCATCATACTTCTGCTTGAAGTCGTGGTACTTTTGATTGCTCAATGCCTTGATGGGTGATGTATAAATGGTCCTTGTTCCATGTTTCTGTGACAGAGAGATTGCATACTCGGCAACTAGGGTCTTTCCAGAGCTTGTATGGGCAGATACAAAAACCGATGACTCTCTGCTCAGAAAATAAAATGCTTGCTTCTGGAAAGTATCTGTTTCAAAATCGATGTTTAGAATTCTTTCATCAACATACTTTGAATAGTCTGAAGGGATCCAATCCTGTTTTACCATCACTGAATGCTTTTTCCAGGCCCCTTTGCCTTCCATACCGGTGTCATTCCTATTCTTTGTCTCTTCCAGCTCTTGGTTCATGGGTTAACCATTGCCAGATATATTTCAGGGATCCTTTTCACTGTACCAAGCATTAGATAGTTGTCATTTGATACGGATTTATTAAGATTTATTAGCTAGTCACTTACTTTTTCTTTGAAGAGACCTTCTCGTTGGAGTATTCATAATAGCACTCAGGGCCTAACAAGCTTTTGATCTTCTCGAACCTTTCAATGAATACATTTGCATCTTTCTCATTGGCATACTCTATAAATCCATATCCTCTGTTCCTTTTGTTTTCCCCGTACAATATCCTTATATCCTTTGGCTTGCATTCGACTTTTGCAAATATTTTTCTTATCTCAACTATCGAAAGAGATTTCGTCAGCTTTCCAAGGAAGAATCTGGTTTTGTTTTCCAAAGGCTTCTTAATCCTCTCTATGTAAATCGGCTTGTTGCTCATTACAATTTCTTCTTTTATCACCGCCCTTTTCTTGAAAGTTATAATCGCCTTACCTGTAGATATATTGTCCTTGTTCTTTTTTATTGTTATTCTCTCAATCTCCCCATACTTCTTAAACACTTTCGATATTGATTCCTTATCCTCCTTATAAGAAAGATTTGTGAGTATATATTTGTTGCTCAGATACCTGCTGCTATCCTCCTTTTTTTCTCCTCCCTGCCTCCTGTTTGCTTTTATGTCTACAAGTGCATGCTCCTTACTAGGATACTCCAGAACGAATCCATCTTCCCCGCTCTTCATATCCTTGAAGTTTTTGAATGTCTTCTTTATGTCTCCTAAAGTAGAATTCCCCTTCACTGTAACAGAACATGTAGCCTCATCAAACTCAATCTTTTGGTATCTTCTTCTCTTCTTATCAGTTTCATCATCCTCTTTGGAGATCTTCTTGCACATACTCCTCCCTCTCGCGTTTTTTTTTCTTTCTTCAGTGTGACTTATATTACTTATATTACTTATATCTCTGCAGTGTCTCTTGCTCTTCTCTTTGCACTTGAGCTTATGCTTGCCTCCTCCTTTCTTTTTCATGCGGTCCCTCATACTATATCTTCCAATGGGCTAACATATTCAAAGAAATAAGGCATCCTTGACTCTGCTGCATTATATCATTTATTGAATATGCTTGTAATACTCTCGTCTGCCCGCAGTGCATCATATTCCATCTGTTAAAACAAGAAAAAATTTACCCTGAACAGATGAGCGAGGAGCTTTTTGATATAAAGCCGCTTGTTGAGATAAAAGAGGCTTACAGAAAGGAAAAGAAGTTCATCCGCCACCACTCCGACAGGTACAAAAGGGTAAAACCATCCTGGAGAAAGCCTCATGGGATTGATAGTAAGGTTAGGAAGAGATGCAAAGGACAGAGAGAGATGCCATCCATCAAATACAAAAAGCCAAAGGAGATTAGGCATCTTTTACCAAACGGGCTCCGAAAGGTCAGGATATTCAACATCAATGATCTTACACCATTGGCATCCCTGAACAGATTTTATTGTGGAGAGATTGCGCATGCAGTGGGTGCTAGGAAGAGAATAGCCATTGTCAACCGAGCCAAGGAGCTTGGAATTTGCTTGCTGAACGGAAATGCACGCCTTGTTCAAGAAATCGAGGAATAAACCTTCTGGCACTTTACTTCTTTATTCCATAAGTGGATTTATTAATACCGAGGAATATCCTTTCCCATTGAATGAACTTGATATCTGCTACCAATGGGAATATTGTTTTTCACAAGAACAAAACTTTGGTGGTAAGAGACATTGCCACTGGTGCCATAGAAAAGATAGATGCACCAAGCCGGATATCTTTTATGTCTGGAAAGTATCTAGCTGATGGAGAAAAAAATCTACATTTTATTGAAGGGCCTACACTAAGGAATGTCCTGAAACTCAACAGATGTATCTTTTGCTTGGTCGAGTATGAAAACGAAGTATATGTTGCAGATAGATTTGGAGATGTCCATAGAATTAGAGGTGAGAGATACGAGTATGTGCTTGGGACCTTATCTTATCTAACAGGAATGGCGATACACAATGGGAGAATTCTGCTTAGTGATAAGTATGGAAGGATTCGTATCAGTGGAATGGATGGGAAAATATTGGGGTACAGATTCGGGTGTGGGCCCATAGTATCTCTAGAATGTATCAACGGAGCTCTGGTTTCAATAAGCAACAAGCAAATAGTTCTATACGATAAGGAATATTCCTCAAGCTTTATATTTGAACTCCCAGAAGGCACAAGTGTTGTGAAATCTATGGGAAAGGGAAAAGACGAACTTGTGGTTATTTGTTCAGATTCCTACTTTCTGTTTAGAATAGGAGATGGAATTGCCCTCGTTTCCCATATCGAGGAAACTATTATCGATGGCGTTTGCAGTGGATCTGTCTTTTACAAGGTACTACCAAACTTCACCATTGTGGATGGCAACGAGAAAGTCTTCTATGAATAAAGATTTAGTTAACTCCGAAGCATAGTCGCCTTCACTAATTTATGTAGTACTATTCTCCACAGCCCTATGGATAACGGTAAGAGACATAAAACCGAAACACCTGTCGAAAACTCAGACGAGATTCTGGAAGAGGGGATGAGTGAATCCTACTCTGTTTCGGAGGTATCTTCATGTGATGAGATTTCCTATGAAGTGACTGACCCCTCCTCATCTAATCTTTCTGGCATATCTACGATTATGGAACAGTCCAAGATATTTCCATTTTCTGAAGAGTTCCTCTCGTCATTTACCATCTCCAAAGTCTTAACCAGTGGAGATACCATCCTCTCCTTCTGTGGATTTCTTCAATTGTCTAGAATGCTTGGTATACCCCAGAAAAAGCTCAAAAAGGCCTTGAACACCTTGATCTCAACATCAGGAAGTAAGGAGATCATAAAAGACAAGGTCTATGTCTTCTGCACAGAGAGAGCTGCCAACATTCCCCTAGAAATGATCCTCGATCTATACAAAAGCCTTTCGTTTATAGATTTCAAGTACATGGTATTCGTCTCAAGAGTTAAAGTATGTGGAAAATCAGAAGCAAAAGATCTGATGGAAGACTTCAAGGAGTATGATCCATCAGACTTAAGCTACATACCTGTGAGAGGAGAGGAAATATTGCTGTTGTCATCCTATATCGCTAAGAAGCAGATTGTAGTGAATGGGAACACATTCAGATTGTTTTTGATTAATGGCCGAATGTTTGAATCATTCATAAAACTTTTTGAAAAGGAACTTTCCGAAGGTGCATAGAATAAATGACTGAAAGTTACTCAATGGGCCTGTTTTCTATTTTTTCTGTGCACTCCCTAAGAATGGAACAGGCCGTTGCCAACCTAGGGCTAATTCTAGAAAGTAGAGCCGAAAACAAATCTAAAATGGTAATGGAGGCACTGGAGGGCCTTGTAAAGTCAATTTTGGGAAGTTCATATGAGGAAATTGCAAACTATGAGCTAGATGAAATGCTCACCGAATCCTTTGATAAAACAGTCTGTGAAGATCACAAAAGATTTGTAGAAATGCTTCCAGATCTTGTTTCATGTATGAGAGATCCAAGAAACATCTTCCCAGCAATCGAGAGATACTTCAATCCCGAGTGTGACTTTTCAATAGATGTCGCTAAAGTAGTGTTTGTGATGAAGAGAGACTTCGGGTTTGAATTTGATGGCTTCCACAGTACTCTTTTTGATTGCATAACATCTAGAAATATCGAGGAGGATATAGAGAAAAAGTTGCTCTTTATTCTAATGACATTGGAGGATGGTTCCACTCCATTGGCAGTAGCAAAGGCCTTCATTAAGAAGTTATGCAACATTTCTTTACAAGTAAAATCTTCCCATTGCCATAAGATACTCTGGACAATACTATGGATCATGAGATTCCATCCGATGACATATGTAATGGCGAGGAAAGAGAGTTTCAGAAAGGACCTTGAATGGGCTGTATCCATTGAAATGGACAGTTTTCAACCATATCTATTTGAGCTTGATATATTAGGTGAATCCCTGGAGGGAATCAAAAAAATCGTCAATCTGATCAAGCGGGAGGCGGTGCATGCCAAGAGCAGACCAAAGCTTCTCTCTTTGACCGACATTTCATTCCCAAGACTAGAAATCTAGCTGTTTGATCCCAAAATAAAAATCTATCTTCTTTCATACGGCAGATCCTGTAACCTCTTCATAAGATACTTTCTTGCGTTATCCTTGATTCTCAATCTTTTTTTCATCATAGGCACCACAGTTGGATCTTCTGCCTTCTGAATCTTCTTTAAAATCCTTTTCAAAGAGGACATGCTTACAATCTCGTCAAGCTCAAACTTTTTGCAGGTGTTTAACAAGTCTTCATCCTTGATAAAGTATGCCAGACAAAGGTAATAGGGATTTATGTTCTTGTTACTCCTAGATATTGAAACAAAATCCCTTAGAGAACGGTTTCCCTTAAATCCCTGTGTGAGATAAAAGTCTCTAACTCTATCGAAGATAGCTGAAAGATATTCCAAAGATGTTTCCACATATTCAAATTCTCTTAGAAGGATTCTCTTAAACCTTGAACTTGTCTTTTCTGTGAAAGGCTCTAGATCACTATATGATATTGGATACTGATGCCTTCTAAGTACGTTGTATATTATTGCTAATATCTTGTCGTTAGCCCCAATTCTGTCTCTGAACCTTTTTGTTTCCAAGAGTTGCTTAACTTCGTCATAATATCCCGGCACATTCAAAATGTTGACCAATGACTTCACGTTTTTGCTATACCTTCCCGATTTATCACTGGCAAGATACTTCATCTTTTTTGGTGCCACGAATGAGTAGAGGGCATATGATGCCATGTAACCATATTCAGACTCCAAGCATAGCCCACAGGATGTACAAACACCTCTAGAAATAGACAAATGGCTACAACCCTCCATTCAGGGCCACTCTACAAAAATCAAAAAGAGTAATCACAAATATAGCTCGACAATAAAGAAGATGTTTATTTCAGGCTACCGCTGCTGATGCTTCTTGGTTAGCCATACCCTCATCAGTAAAAACCAACTCCTCTCTCAGCCTGGATTCCCCAAGTGAAGTTAGCAGAAAATATGAATGTCTCCATATGTGAACCTTTTGGACATATCCGTGAGAGATCATGGTCTTCATAAATACTTTCAGCTGCAGATTAGGAATCTCGAGATCCCTGTGGTTCCCAAGGACAGTGTCCTCAAGCAAGAGCGCCTTCTTCTCAAGCAGACGCCTTTTTATCTTATACTTGTTTGGTGTTGGTATTAACATTGCTCTATAAATTAGCATTTCTACATAGCCGAATCACTTACCTTCTCAAAGCCCCTGAACAAATTTTTTTTTATGTTTATTCAGTCAAGAATTTGAACAGCATCTCGTCGGCCCTTTATGGTGAACGTATGTCTATTGACGGTAACATCAACAATAGCATATGGATGTGTATTCTACACACTTGTTATAAGAGTAAGTTGCATTTGCATAATTTATAGCCATTATTCTACGATCCAACATTCTTTGAAAATGCCTTAATCATTCTATCTTCAATCATCTTGTCTAGTCTTCTCTTGATACACGCCATTCTAGGCTTTGATGGAGAAAATATAAAGCCTCTGTAACAAGTACTGCTGAATTAAATCCAGCCATGGCGTATCTTGCTAAAGATTGTCTATCTGGAGGTGCAGCCACTCTAGATATTCTTTGGATGCTGAGCGAGCTTCTATACCAATGATTTCTGGGACTTCGTATGGATGACTTTCTTCCATAAACCTCTGGATCTTATCAAATAAAGAGGATGATGTCTTTATAGTCAATTTATATTCTGTTTCTTTCTCCACACTTCCTTTCCAGGAGTAAATGGATGCTACCTGAGATATTTGGCAGCATACAGCAAGCTTTCTGGCTAACAGCTCATATGAGACCTTTTCAGCAGACTCCTTAGTTGGGTATGTTGTAAAAACAATAAGCAAGGATGGCATGGGGATTCCCTCCAAAAAGGACTTAATATTCGTGATTTCTAAAGCGCTCAAATGCCTGGGGCTATAGGTATTCTAGGTCTTGTAAATACTCAGGATGCTCTTTTCAAAGCAATATTCATGGAAAGGAGGCTCTCTAAGCATAATTTGAAGGAGGTTTCAATATCCGCAATTGTTCTTAAAGTGATGGATGAGTCCGTTTCTGTTAAGGATGGCGGGCTCGTTGTGTTAGGTCTTACCAGGATTTTTGTAAGGAAGCTAAAATACCTACAGGATGAATGTAGTGACACTGTTCACAAAATCTATCAGAAGGGCGGGGATAGAGGAAGAGGTCTTAAGCAGCCATCCTCAAAGGGGATAACATTGGGGTTAGACCTTGAAAGCCTTTATATCGATGACCAAATGATAAGTCCTGAAGAGTTTGTGATTCTTCCGGAGGAGGATAATGATTGTGATGCCCACGAAGGTGTAGATTTCAGCTTTAATGAATTCAATGATATTTCTCATGTTGAAGAAGGTAGATTTGAAGGTGAAGATAACACTAGAGTTTCTACAACTACAGAGGTCACTCAGATTCCTTTAGGGGAGCGTAGAGAGAAAAGAAGGAAGATTATCGAGGATTCTGAGCTGGAATTTGATGCTCAGGTGTTTAGAGAGAATCTTAGAAACACAAGGGATATAGTATGTAAGGAAAAGGCCCTTGATATAAGGGATGAGCTTGCCTCTAAGCTTTCGATTGCACCTGAGATATTATCTAGGATTTGCCATAGGGAGATACATCCAAGGGAAAGTGTAGAAGGAGCCCGTGACCTAACACTATTAGAGTCCTACGGGGACATTAGCTTCGGTGATCAGGTTGTTGAATCACAAGCATCTGAGGAAATCACTATTGAAGAAAGCCTTGATGTAGAGAAACTACCTGATAGATTTATTTTCAACGAACTTACTATTGGGCATAGTAGACATGAGAAAGGTAGAATGTTTTTGTCACTCCTAAAACTACTTGGGGATGGAGTCTTGCAAGCATACCAAGACCGTTCTTATTCTAACATAGAGTGCAGGGTTTTATAATCCCGGGCTAAGGACCTTGTGGATTTTTGTGTCTTGAAAAATTTATCCCTTCAATGGAAAAGAAGGAGCATGTCATAATTGATGCCACTGGACAAGTGGCAGGAAAGCTTGCGGCAAAGGTCACCAAGCTCCTTCTTGAGGGAGTTCGTGTGAGTGTTGTGTGCTCTGAGGAAGCTGTGTTTATGGGGAGTCTAAAAAGGTCTATGGATAAGTTCAAGGCATATCTTAATAAAAGATGCATTGTTAACCCAAGAAGAGGGCCTTTTCATTTTCGTGAGCCAAGGATGCACCTGGCAAAGATAATCAGGCGGATGATCTCGTATAAGAAGGCTAGAGGGAAAATAGCAATGAGTAAACTCGCCACCTATGAAGGAATTCCAAGAGAGCTTGAAGGGTTACCAAGACATAAAGTTACTTGTGCACTAGCCAAGTATACAGGAAATCCTAATAATCATGTTACTCTCGGGAAGCTCCTGAGTATGTTCGGATGGAAGCATGCTGAGGCAGCCAAAAGTCTTACGGAAGAACTAAGAGAAAGGGAAAAGCAGGCGTTTTTGAAAAAGGAAGAGGTATGCAAGGAGGCGGAAAAACTGAAGAAAGATAAGTCCTTTGAGGATGAAGTAAACAAGAAGCTAGCCATGTTTGCATAAAGTATTAAAGGCCCTTAACTCTATTACAATATTTCTTGTTCTCTTTGCGCCCTTGAATGAAAAAGCAGAAGATATGCTACAAGAGGAACACCTACATAAACAAGGGGATGAAGTTTAAGACATTGAAACAGATGATCCCAAGTCTTATTGAAAAAGATCACAAATACGTCCAAATCTCAAATAGAATATCTGTAAAACCCGGAATAAGACTCTGTGATCTAACAGGCCTTCCTGCGCCATACACATGCCCAAACACTAGGCTATTTTACTATAACTCTTCTGTGTTCAAAAGAATTTGTGATATGCCTAGTGACCGTATCCAAAAGCTATTTCAGCTGAGGGAGTTTGGAAAAACCTTGGTTCCGTTCAAAAGATAATCTTTATAATAAACGCATAGGCTATGTATGAAAAGAAATAACTTCTAGACTTTATTAGGAAAGTCTCCATTGTATATTAAATCGAAACAGCTTGTTCCACAGCCCACAGGATTACCCACAGTTATGGAGGCTGAAGGGTTCGATAATCTGTCTTCCAAATGGAATGCAGCAGCCACCTTGAATCTAGAATAACAACTTTCAAAACTCATCCTCTGGATAAGAGAGTCCTCATCTCCAAACCCATGTCTACTGAAAGGAGAATAGCTTCCTTTTCTTGTCATATAGTCAGCTACAAGAAGAAGATGACGAGAATCAATGGTAATTCCATAAACATCAAAAACCTTCACTATTTCATTGATTATTGCATACCTTGCTGCTTCAATCCCAAGTGTTGAGTATACGTTGTATATATCATTTGACTCAGCTTTATAGATATCCAAAAAGCTCATCAGATCTTCATAAACACCAGGGCTTGTTTCTATTCTTCTGGTTAGAGAAAAGATGGAAGAGCTCTCTACAAAGAGCATGTCTCCCGAGACAGAGGCTTTTTCCACGCCCTTGATCTCTCTTACTATAATCGTAGGTAGAATGGATTCAATGGCTGAAGAAATCACTTCATTAAGCCCAGTGGGATACAGCATTTCAAAAGAAAGGACATTTCTTGAATTCTTTGTAAAATTCATAATTTCCTCTTCTGAGGGATTGCTTGGTTCATCCATCTGTTCATCTTCCCTATCAATGTCGGGATATGCAGTAGTGTTATCATCACTATCTTTTTCGTTGCTTTCGTTACTAGTGACTTCTACACATAAATCATCGCTTTTTGTGATGCTTTCCTTGTCGCTATCACTTTCATTCTGGTCCTCGCTTTCATTCTCCTTATTTTCATCAACTTCCGGGAGGCCTTTTTTGCCCACTTCTGACACCCCTAGCTTATATTTTGCCTTGCACAACCCTCTCATCTTCTTTCCAAATAGTTTTAGAAACTTCTTATTCAAGGCCTCACTTGCAAGGTCCACAAAATTGCTCAGCTCAAACACTATCTTGACTTTCTTCTGGAATACCCCATCAATCATCACTATTTCCTCAGCCACCCCGAATTTCTTGACACAATCCTTTAATGTTACCTTTTTTAGGCATCCAGCTATATCGAAGCCCACGTTCCTTTTAATTGGAACAACGATTAGAGGAGTCTTTATGGATCTGGATGCTACCAATAAGATCTCCCTAAGCCTAGGAACCCCAAGTGTCACATTCTTTGCTCCAACACCTGCAAGATGGAAAGTATTGAGTGTCATTTGAGTGGAAGGCTCTCCTACTGATTGTGCAGCTATAATCCCCACAGACTCGCCGGGATCTGCTAAAGAACAAACATATCTGCTTGTTAGAAATCTTTTGAGTTCATCATCAAGCTTTTCTATCTGATCTTTGAACTTTTTGGATAGGAAACCCTTGGATATGTCCCCAAGCTTAGAAATACCAGATTCCTTTTCTTTAAAGAGAACAGTGTTTTTTCGGAAGAACTCAATGTCGTCCAGATAACTGGACTTAGTGCAGTCAAGCCCATCTTCCCCATAAATGAACTGAACTACTTTACTCCCCATTCTGGCAGACATGTCGTATTCTACCTTCACTTCTTCCATATGCTTAACCAAGCATCTCTGTAGATACCCAGAATTTGCCGTCTTGACTGCTGTATCAATAAGCCCTTCCCTTCCAGCCATGCAATGAAAGAAGTATTGCGGTAGGTCAATGCCATTTAAAAACCCTTGGTATATATATCCTCCAGAAGATGGGCCAAAATCCAAAGACTTGAAACAAGGCAAGGTCTTTCCACTGATCATTATTGGAACTCTCTTGCCCTCTAGCTCCTGCTGCCCCAAAGCACCTGAAATCTGACTCAGGTTGACAATCGAACCTTTAGCACCCACAGTAATGATCAGCTCCATACCATTGTTTGGGAAGCTTTTCTTTAATCCAGATGGGACAGATGCATCGACTATAGAGGTGGTCACTTTATTCATCTCAGCCCTCATAACTGAATCCAAATAAGCCTTTTTGTCATCATAGAGATAGAAGTCCGGATTTGCTTCCACATATTTCTTTTGAAGATTCCGAGCCTCTTTATCTTCAGCATCTATAACCATTTTCCTTTTTATATCCGCCTTCCTGTCAAGAATAAGATCGTCTATTCCTACTGTAAATCCATACATTTGAAGAAATCTATTGGAAACTCTTCCTACATATGTTAATAAATCGTTTGAAGCTGCAAATCCTTTGACCTCTCCGCAAGCATGGGCAAGAGATTTGAAGGTTGGCCCTAGTGAGTTCTTATCCAAGATTCCAGTGATAATATCCCCTTCATTAATTCTTAATGTGCTTTCTTCTGAATGTTCTTTCCATGTGTCTGCCGGAATTTTGGTTTCAATTTCAACATTCACCGCTAGCCCAAGATTCTTTATTATCGTCGAAATTACCTGCTTTCCAGAGTATAACCTTATGGGCTTGAGGATACAAGGCTTATCTAGAACAATTCGCTTTCCATTAAGTCCGGAGTTTACTAGTGTAAAGTAATCTTCTTCAGAAAAAAACGAGCCTTTCATTGTCAAAATGGTTGCAACAATAATGTGGTCCTGGGTAAGCCCTCTTATTGGGTTTCCATCAGTGGGGGCCAAATAGTTGAAATCGTTCATGACTATATGCCTTGCCTCTGCTTCAGATACACAGGTTTGTGGAAAATGAATGTTCATTTCATCGCCATCAAAATCAGCATTGTAGGACTTACAATTAGCATAGTGCATCCTTATTGTCCTTTCACCCTTTAACACTCTACATTTGTGAGCCATTATACTTGGTCTGTGGAGGGTCGGCTGTCTATTCACAAGGACTACATCTCCATCCACCAGATGTCTCCAAACAACCTTTTTGCCATCCAAAAGCTGGTTGGCCAGAGCATATCTTTTCTCATCGGCCATATGTTTCAGACTAAGCATTACGTTTCCATCCTGAAGATATAAGCTTCCTGGATAAATAGGCCCGTTCACAACAGCCTTTTTCAGCCTACTTACATTGAAACTAGTCACTCCTTCCGGGAAGGTCAGAGCCTCTGCAAATATAGAAGGAATACCTATTTCCCTGGTCTCGAGGTTGGGGTCCGGAGATATAACAGTACGCCCTGCAAAGTTAACCCTCTTCCCCATTATGTTTCTACGGAATAGGCCATCCTTTCTTTCGAGGATCTGCTTATGTCCAGGTGGAATTGTTGAAGAATGATGCCATTTCTTTATGTTTGAATTATCAAAAGATGAAAGAACAGCACCCTGAAGTTCAGGCCAGTACGATAAATCCTTTACCATCGATATGCAGATCTTAAGAATGTCATTGAGGTAAATACTTTGAGGATTCTCTATCTTTTTTCCGTTTACGATATTTATGGGACGGAATCTGTTGGGGATGACTGGTATGTTGGACATAAAGAAGAACCCTGGGTCTCTTGTGGAGAAAATGGACTCGATCAGATCTGCTTCATTTAAAAATAAATTTTCTATAAGCTCCTTGATAACATCCGGTAGAAGTAGTTCAAAGTCCTTTTCCTCTTCTTCCTTTTCCTCTTTGTTCCGGAAATTCTTTAGTATTTTCATGTTTGATCCTTTGGTAATCCAAGGATTACTGTGTCCACACCTCACACACTTTCTTCTGGAGCCGGTATTCGAGAGGAACTTATGTACTACCTCTTGATGTCTTTCAGTTGAGGATGCGGTTTTTCTTTTCTTTGATGACTCCACTTTCTCGGTAACAATCCTATACAGCTCTTCCTCCTCTTCTACCATATACAACTCATCTAGCCCGTTGATTTCCTCCCCATTTTTAAGGAGAGAAAGCTTACAGAAGAGTATAAGCCTATCATAGTTCGTTATTCTAAAGTGCTTACATTGAAAGCAACAGCACTTAACTATTGAAAGCAATGTGTCAAACAGCATGGGATTGAAAACAGGTCTTGGGAGCTTTATATGTCCAAAATGTCCTGGGCAACTTAAAAGCGACAAATTGCAAGTTTTGCAGTTCGATGAAAGGTCTGTTGGCCCCATCCTCAAGTCGTACAATCCCCCTTGGACAGGATGTCCAAACCTATCGAAAGAAGCCGGTATCACAACCTCCATACAGCTGGCTCTTTCTATTTCCTCGTCGGAGTATAATCCAAATGATATCTTTTTTGGATGAAATTTCATAACCATTTGAAGAGGGGCCTTTAAGTGCTTGAATTGAAAGCACGCTGAGGATCGGTGAGAAGCTCTGCTTGGGCATTCAGACCAAAGCATGGTAGCGCAACGGAAGCGCGCTGGGCTCATAACCCAGAGGTTGTGTGGTTCGAATCCCACCCATGCTATATTCTTTTTCCCTCTTTGGCCACAGAAATCTCTTAATCTCGATCTTTAAATAAAAACCCGGCTTTATTGTAAAATGAATCAAACATAGGCCGTAGTGACGACAACTTCCTCGGAATCCTTACATCCCTTGCTTTTCCCTCCCTCCACTCCTTTTTTGCAATTGGGTTTCTTCTTGTATGAAAAAATCGTATTGTAGACAATCTTGTGCCTACCTCTATTTCTCGCTTCCAAGCCTACTGTTCTTACTACTGTTCTTGTCACTGTCTTTACTACATCACTTGCTTTTTCTACAAGAGTATTTTTAGAGGCCTTTGAAGATTTTGTTTCCTCGGAATCCTCAACCAAGACCTTTCTAACTAACGGAAGAAGCTCTGCTATTATATCCTGTCTTCCAACAAGTGAGGAGCTTTGAGCAGCTAACGGGGAAACAACCACACTGGAGATGGTTCCCTTCTTCTCTGGAACCTCGGAGGCACCAACAGTAGAACATTTCTCTGTACATATCAAAGAGCCCACACCAGGACCCCCAGAGCTAGTGGAAATACCTTCCATTTTCTGGGGTGCAGAACTTAGGGCTCCGTCGTTTTTCGAACTTAGTTGTACTGTATTCTCTTGTGTCTTTGTAACTGTAAGGATTGAAATACTAGGTTGTGTCACGGTTCTATACACTACACTGGGAGATTCGGTAGTGTTTTGTTTTCCTGTAGAAGTTTCCGTTGTTTTTACATCCTTAATGGGTTCGTCCCTTTTTGATGCTCCACCGGAAATTGTATGCGTTGCTATAGGTATGCTTGATTCTTTTGTCGCTGATGGCTCCTGAGCATATTGAGTCTTTGTGGATACAATGGTAGAGTACTGTGTCTGTACAACAGTTTCTGTTTTTGTACTACTTTCTATCTTTGTTATGGTAGATGTCTCTCTAACAGTTGTTAGCTTATAGTTGATAATGGGTACTTCACTCTTAATTGTTGTTGTTACCTCTCTATACAACGTAATAGGTTTTTCAGTAGTAATTGTTTTGGAAAATACTCTAGTAACAGTTACAACGGTTGGTTCATTCCTATATTTGTCTTCAGAGTCTTTTTCTCCCTCTTCTTCATAGCCTGTTTTCTCTTCGTCGCATGAAGTGTCTTTGAATTTAGAACGTCTTATTGAAGTAGGAATGGAGTAAGGCTTCTCAATATCTTCGGCTGAAACCTTAGAGTTGTTGTCTTCGAACTTCTTTTGCTTCTCTTGATTTCCAGAATAAAGAGCACAGGACGTTTTTTCTATCATTTTTGGGACCTCTACAGTTTTTAAGACGGTTTTCACCTCTTCTCTTTGGGTTTCACAAGTTTTAGAGGCTTCAGATGCGATGGGGGTATCTCGCTTATCTTCACTTTTCGAGGTTGTCATGGGCTTCTCTGAGACCGTCTCTGTCTTTGTTTCAATTACTGTAACACTCTTGTAGGATACTGACGGTGGCTCTATGGTTTTGGACGTAATCATTCTGTCATTCCCACTTTCCTCTCTATGGTGAATTACATGAATAAATGGAAACTGAGGCTCAGAATCTCTTTTATATGAATCGATTGCTCTATTAGCAAGGCTTTCTCTCATCCACTCAAACTCTCTGCATTCATCCTTGCACTCCCCCTTCCTGCAATTCATGCATCGATTCACGTCCTTATAGACTACAGCCATACATCTTCCTTTATTACAGCTTGAATCACGTACTATTGGTAGATTAAAGCTTTGAAGATACTCATCATATTCCTTTTTCGGAAGGTATACTGAATTTAGGCAGTCATTCAGGCTTATTCCATATCTTCGGCATCTGGCTGTCAACTCATTCTGGATTGCATGCAGATATCCTATAATCATCAAAATTATCATTGTAAAACTGAATGTTTGTTTGTTCTTTCCATGTTAGAAATATTTGTGGAATGGAGTTTCATATTTAGATCATGCATTTGATAAGCAATGGTGTGTGAGATGGCGTTGTAGGCTCGGTGGTCTAAGGGTATGATCTCCGCTTTGGGTGCGGAGGGCTCCAGGTTCAAATCCTGGCCGAGCCCTTTTGCTATTTCATTATTGTTCGTTAGCAAGAATAAGCTTGCTTTGTTCTACAAATAACCATTTTTATATCTCTATCCCCATGGAAGAATATACACTTTGCTCCTCAAGTACTGAACAAGGTGAAATACCGGTAATTCATGTAAAGAGATTCAAAGAAGAGCCTCCGCTGTTTCCAAGAACACGATCCCAGTTACAGTATATGTATTTGCCAAATAAGCCTTTGTTTGTAGGGCCAAATACTATTCCAAGATCCTGTGACTACCAAGCAAATGTACTCACAACCAAGCTTAAAAAAAGACTTAAGCATGACCTTCCATATCCGTTTCTATGTCTTTCAATGAATTCAGACAAGACGTTCTTTGAGGACAAATTTGCCCTCGTCTCTAAGGTCCATGAGGTAGAAAACGTAGTAAGCGATCTATTCTTGACTAAGACTAAGGAAAGGATAATACACATCAAGGATGAGGTAGGCACAGGTCCCGAGGGGAGGAACGAAATAAAGCTCGAGCATATAAAGGACAAGCAGAATGATACATATAAGGATGCTTGCCAGGACTTCTTGGCAGGAAAGTTATTTGAAGACGGCGAGGCAAGAAGGGTAAATATCATCATCAAGGACTCAACCATTAATAGTCTTCTGAAGAAAGACGCATACATACATTTCTATGTGAAGAAGAAGGATGGCAAATTATATGCGGTTTTTGATGAAGTGTATACAAGAGAAATTAAGTATTATGATTACCTCTCCAGGTACGGGGAGGAGGTTATTAGATCTTTAAAATCTTCTGAAATCAGAGTATATTCTAGCGAAGAGGTCACTGTTGCTGTGTACTCGTCAACACTTTTTTATAGCTCTTCTGGAATCCAAAGACTATTCTATGGAATTGATGTCGAGAAGTCAATCGATGTTGTGGTTAACATTGAGGACGTAAGAGCCGTGAGAAGCTCGGGTGCATTAGGCGATGAGATGAAGGTGATTTTTGGAATTGGGGTTGAGGAAGGTGAATATGTCCTCAATGACGGCAGAATATACGCTGTAAGTCCTAACGGGGAGAAGTTTGTGTTCGATGGGGTTGTGTTTACTGATTTCCTGGATAACCAGGAGTCCACAAGTGACTAATTTGTTTGATGTTTATTTACAAGACAAATGGAAAATAAAGTGAAGATTATTTCTTCTGATAATAAGGAATTTGCTCTTGACTATGATGTTGCAGCTCAAAGCCAGACTCTTAGGACTTTTTTCAATCGGCCTGAAATGTTCGTGGAATCTATTTCCAGGAAAGCAAAACTCCCGATAAAGGCACGTTATCTTAAAAGAATTGTTGAGTTTCTAGCATTTAAGCGTACTTCCAATCCGAGTAAAGAGCCTGAGGAGTTCAAGGTTAGTGATGAAGAAGCTCTGGAGCTGTTAGATATTGCTGTATATCTCAAAATCTAGAAGAAATAGAATAAATGCTTTATTTCTTACATATGAGCACAACAACACCTCTTTCTTACTGCAGATATTATTTTTCATTTTAGAATTGTATATTCTTTTTTCTATCGAGAGAGTTATAATCCTTAAACTCTTTTGATTCCAATATCGCTTCTATCAGCTCCTTTCTCGGGATCATATTGGAGATTCCCATGGACTCCATCAGCTTGCGAATGGGTTCTGGATGCTCATCAAATCCAGGGAGCTTATTGGATTTCATGGGGCTGTATAGCTTTACGATTATCACATCCCAGTTCTAAATTCTGAGCCTCAGAATATTCTCATATCTGGACATCTCTGGGCAGTAAGGGCATTTAAAGGAGTTAAGAACACCTTCTTGAGAAAGTACATTTGCAGCCTCCAGAGATATCACATGTCCACATTCAAGCATTACGGGGATGTTTTCACCCACACAAAGCGTCTTTAACACTGGGCATATAAAAAGTGAATGGTAGTTTCTTCCTTTCTCTAGCTTTATTTCCACAGGAAGAGTTTGATCGTCCTTATCGAAAAACAAGTTTCCAGAGCTAGAAAGCTGAAGGAATGCAGAGGTTCCTGTCTCGAAAAGTTCTTCAAGATAACACCTGTTTGGGATTCCAGTCACCTCCAGGTATTCAGACTTGAAATTCTCAATAAGTCTTTCTCTGTTTTTTTCTAAAGCCTCCTCAACATTCACAGGGTTTACTAAGAACTTGAGAAGCGGCTTGACATCCCGAATGTATGTAGGAACAAACGACTTCAGTTTCTTAAGGCACAACTTGAGGGCCTCGTCATATCTTCCATTATGTATGAGCAGCAAGAATTCATGGGATACAAGATACAGCTCAAGCATCTTACTTGGGTAACTCTCAAGAAAATTCTCCAAAAGTCTTGTGGAATCTTCTGATATTTCAAATACAATTTCTTTGAACCTAGCATGGTCGTCCCTGATTTTTATCACTTCTTCTTTTCCATCTTTCATTTCACATATTAACTTCTCAACAACATCGGCACAATTGTTTTCAAGGAGATAATATGCTATGAGACATGTCACGGTTTGTGCACTGTTTGGGTATATCTGGCCTCCTATTTCTATGTCTGACTCCACAGGCTTATTGTCCTCCAAAAGTATATTTTTCCAGAGCCCGATAAGGCTTGCCTCTGCGTTGGATAGGGTATTTGGCTCTCCACCGCCATCAAGAGGCAAGGCCGTCTGTATTTCGTTTATCATCCTCACTGTTTCATCTTTAAGGTGCTGATAGTCTATATCATGGGAGTCATTGATCATAATGGGCTGGAGAACTCTATAAAATATGTTCTAATTTCTAGACCATAAACAAATGTCTCAGCTCTACTCTGGCGATTTCCGAAAGAGCAGTAGAAGAATGCTGCTTGATAGGCTGATAGAAGCCATAGAAGGCCTTTCCAGTAGCACCAAGAAAGAAGATACAGGAATCGTTTATGAAGGCAACTTGGACGAAGACAGATGGAGTGATGCAAAGATAAGATTTATGAAGAAATATGGGCATATAAGGTGACACCCTGCTCATATAGCTATGCAAAAATCTAGAGTACCATAAAACTAGAGAAGGAAGAGTAGGGGAGGTGACCTTGTTATTATTTATTAAATCCAAGGTTAATAAAAATCAAGGAAAAAAAACTTAACCCTTGAAATAAATAATTCCGGATGGACGCACCAGATATTACTTATGAGCATCAGGATACATCCGTTCCGAACAGATCTGGAATAATCCCCACCCTTCAGAACGTTGTTGCAACGGTCAATCTGAACTGTAAGCTTGATTTGAAGAATATAGCCCTTCGAGCTAGAAATGCGGAATACAATCCGAAAAGATTTGCTGCCGTGATAATGAGGATAAGAGAGCCAAAAACCACTGCGCTGATTTTTGCCTCGGGAAAGATGGTTATAACAGGAGCAAAAAGCGAGAAAAGCTCGAAAATGGCAGCTCAGAGATATGCAAAGATAATACACAAGCTAGGGTTTAACGCAACATTCGATGACTTCAAGATACAGAACATAGTTTCGTCTTGTGACATCAAATTCAGCATCAGGTTGGAGGGATTGGCATACGCCCATAGCAATTACTGCAGCTACGAGCCGGAGCTCTTCCCTGGGCTGATATACAGGATGGTCAAGCCTAAGATTGTACTTCTAATATTTGTTTCTGGAAAGATCGTTCTTACTGGCGCAAAGGTGAGAGATGACATTTACCAGGCATTCAACAATATATATCCTGTATTAATACAATACAAAAAGACATAATCCATTCGACGACCCACGAGAGACAGAAAACAAATAAATTCTTTATTGTTAATAATCTTTCAGCAGGGAATCAGGGTTGTGTACCTACTATTGTGAAAAAGGACCTTGATTTTAGTCTTATTTCTTTGACTATGAAGTTTCCTGTGTATTCCTTGTTCCCATCGACATCTGTGTCGAAGATGCCAAACGCTCTTCCTTCTATGGAATTTAGCATTTCACCAATTGGCACCATGAGCACCACGTATTCCACAGACACAGGAGTAATCACGTCTCCTGTTTCACAAACCGAAGCTTCAGCACACCCAATCTTCTTAATGTCAAACGATAGAGGAACTCCATTGATTTTATGAGAGTATATCAATAGCTTGGGTGATATATACTTTGACACAGCCCTCCCAGGGTTTCCAAGGAACTCCGGGCTTATTCCCACATATGTCACAGTCTTAACAAGCTTGAACTTGACCATTTACTGAGGCAGGATTAAAAATTCTTGAGACAATTGTGATGGGGTAGCCCCAAGAATGAACCTTATTACTGGGTACTTCAAGCATACAAGGAAAATCAAGGAAATTGGGAGCAATGCAATATCCGAGGTGTATATTTCAACCATACTTGAGCATTGCAACCCCGATGAGTACCTGATAACTGATGGCAGAGGAAGAATTCCGATGTTCAAATGCATCAGAAATGATAGTAAGGTTTGGTTCAAGGGATATTTGAAATACAAGCTCGGAGATAAAAATAGAAGGTTCCGACTTGCTGAAGGTACTATAGGGAAGGCAGCTATTCTAATGGGCGGCAAGTACTTCTATGTACTCATGGAAGAATCAGATGCCCCAACAAAGTATCTTATCTTCTCCGAAGGTGCCCTGAAAGAAAAGGAGGTTGACTTCTCTATCTCTCCAGAAAACATCCAAGAGGAATTTGGAAAGTGTAAATCAGAAGCACATAGCCAAGTGGTTTTGTGTTTTTTAAAGAGTATAAAGCCTCAGTACCATGCACAATTCCTATACTTCTATGTCTCAAATGTGGAAGCCATATACGGCCAGGTTTTAGCTTCCTGGGCAGACGGTGCCATGATATTCCACACCCTGACATCTCCTCTATTCCTCAATTTCAATGAACTCTTCTCAAATCAAGCATACCTCCGATTGGTGTATGGGATTCCATACTTTCCTCACACAAACTTCACAATTAGCCATCAATGGCAGAAGATCTATGAGTCTAATTCATATGAATTTACCTGGTGCTATCCTCCCAAATTTCTTCTGGAGGTCATAAGTTTAGTACTACTTGAAGAAAGGATAGTGTTCTATTCCTCTACAGATTCCTCGCTGAGAGTGCTGCAGATCATGGAACTTATGAAACCTTTCCGATGGCCACACATAATATGCCTACCTCTTCTTTCTGGAATGGAGGAGATTCTTGAGAGCCCTTTGCCTTTTATCACATGCCTAAGCAAAAGGTTGAAAATAGAAGGAGTAACTCTTGTGGATCTGGACTCTCTAAAAATATGTAGTTCCAAAAAGCATGCTCTGCTGCCTAATAAGAAAATAAAAAATGAAACAGCAAAGAATGGTCTAAGGGAGATAAGGAATTGCATAGAATTGATAGCAACAGAAATATTACTGTGGAGAGAACATATGATAAAAAGATGGGGGTGTAAGATAATAACAAAAATACCAAACAATCCCCTGGAATTTATAGGAAGAACCCATCGGTTTTATAATGATTTTTTCAGGACCAGGATGTTCTTAGCTTTCATAACAGAGGAGCGTGATTACTTGTGCAGGTATTTGGTTGAGATAGGAAGTGGATGTTCTGTTATACTTTTGCCATATGCATGGCTGAACAAGCACATGTATACAAAAGTCTTACGGCTGTGGATAGAGCTGTTTGATGGAGATTTGGAGCCTGTAATTGAAAATCTCATTAGGAACGATCTCCTTTCAGATGTTGCAGAGATAGTTTTCAGGCGGCTGAGCTATAAAGAAGATCATGGTAAGATCGACGCTATTCTCCCATACATTTCATCTCCAACTCATGAAATGTACATGAATATTAACGTTGTCTCTAAAATGCCCAAGGTTATTTTCAAAGACCTTTACTTTTATAGTGTATATCATTTGAAAGCTTGCGACTGTAAAGCTTTAGACCTTAAGGAGCTTCACTGTGTAGAGGATTCCGAGTGGAGAAAGAAACAAGGGCTGATGGATATTGTTAGAAAAGAAGTGAAGGAGATGTTAGAAAAAATGAACCAAGAGCTTTTTGATCCTCAGAAAGAAAAATGTGGATGCAGAGCTAGTAAATCTGCCATACTAGTCACTGGGCCAGAATATAGATTTCTTTGCTTTTTGCTAATTCCGGAAAATATAAGCCTAGCACTGAAATTTTATGGTTCTGAAGACCTTCTTGAAAAGAATCCGCAGGTTTACTGGAGTATTGTAACATATTTCCTATATTTCAATCTTCCTTTAGGAAGCAATCCCGGGTTTGATGGAGAAGTTGATGTTATCATTGATGAGCCTGTACTGGATTTTCGGGTTGATGGAAGACCTAGGTTTTATATTGACTTCTGAAATAGGCTGCGGATAATAGATATTTTCATCTAAGGTCCCCAGCCTTCGTGCCAGAGAACATTTGAGCGTTCTTCCCCTTCATAATTGAAATTCAAGCTCTCTCTTTTCATGTAGGTATATATGGGGACTGTCAATCCATGTATCATTACACTCAGAAACACAGTACAGCTGACAAAGTCGATTGTAAGCGTCTCCTGGATCTTGTCAGTAAGAAGTGCATAGTACAGTGCACCTACGCCGATAGGGCCAAACCACCCTACAAACAAGGCCTCTCTTCGAGACCTTAGCTCGGGGATTTGACGATACGTAAGGCAACATATGACAGGCCTTCTGATGAAAATTATGACAAGTGATACAATTACATTTGATAACGTAAATCTTCCAAAATCTATTCTGGAGCCGAAAAACAAGAAGAACGAGGTGCTGAGGATTGTGTCTGTTATTTCTTGCAGGCTTGAGTTCTTGGTCTCCAGCACAAACCACTCGTCAAAGGGAAACATTATTCCAGCAAAGAATATGCATATCAGCTCGCTTCCGCCTATAAACTCCATAAGTGCCATTGAAAACACAGCAAGGATTATACCATGAGCAAGAAAGGATTCAACACCTACCAATCTTCTTGTATAGCAATACTTCAGACCTTGCCTTGACAGAATGCCAACGGAAAGGCCTATAACTGCAGAAAATAGCACTCTGATGAGTATGCTATTTATGATGAATGGATAAATCCCATTCTCTAGTCCATGCCCAAGTAAATCCAGCCCAAGAAAGAGGAGGAAAATCCCCATTCCATCATTTATTCCACTTTCTGCGGCAAGAAGTAGTCTGATTCTTTCTGGAACCATCTTCATTGCAAGTTTTCCATGTATTATACTGGAGCTTAGGATAGGATCTGTAGGAGTCAGGCAGGAGGCTAATGACCATGAGATAGATTTGTTGTAGTTTGTGAAGAGATATACCAGACAGAATGAAAATGAGCATTTGATTATGCCTACTACGATAACAAGAAAAAAGATGGATTGCCATTTCACAACCACATAGTTTTTTGGTAAGGACATTGCAACAGTCATTGTCTGGATACAGAGAACAATCCTTGAAAAATTGTACATCATGATTTTGGAATAGACGTAATTCGTGTCAAAAACATTCAATCCGTGATGGCCAAGAACTATTCCTACGAGCACTGAAATTAATGATTCCGATAGAAATAGATTGTTCTTGATGTATTTTGAAATCATTCCAAACAATAAAACAAATGATGAAGAAGCAAGCAATAACCTGAAGACGTCATTCATTTAGTACACGTTCTTGTCTTATTTATATCAAGGTACTTGTGACTACATTGTTTTAATCTGAAACGGTTCGAGGGCATTATCTATCAGGTGCAAAGCAGTGAGCTTTAGTAGAAGGATTTTTACTAAAGAATATGTAAATAAATGTACTTAGTCAGTTGGATAAAAAGACTTTATTCCGATTTCTTCCTGAAGATGTGCTTGACCTTCTCGTCGTTAAGCTCTTTGACATCGGCATCACGTAACTCAAGCACGTTTTTGCCTGCTGGGGCAACCCTGGAAAGTCCAAAGTCATCTTCAATGATTAGTTTGAACTTTGGGTTGGCCATGAGTTTTTGGAAGTCATCCAACTTCTTCTCACAGGTTTCCTTAGAAATGTCTCCATCTGCTAGAACATTTCCTCCGCCTGCTCCGCTGGTTATGTCTTCCTTCCCACACAGATTTTTAATCTGATCCTTCCCTTGTATCAAGAAGGACTCGACGTTCTGGATGCTGGGATAGGTACTTGAGAGCTTAAAAGAAAGATCGTCTGAGATTATCTCGACAGATGCTAGTTGACTTAGGTTAACTTCCCTACTGAGATCCTCCTTATCATCAAAGAAACATTCAATCCTGACACTTCCTCTCGGGTCACATGTTTTCTCAAGAAAGTTGACAGACTTGTCTCCACACTTTTTACAGACAAAGGCACATATCACATTTTCTGTCACATCACTAAGATCGACAATCTTCATCTTTCCTGACCATCCGCAGCTTGCACATTTCATGCTGCTTTCGCTAATGTTGTTCTTCAATACCTCTTCATATCCTTCTCCGTCACTCATCAAGGGCATCCTTCCAAGGCCGCTTAAATTCCCTTTTCTCATACCTTCGTCCAATAGAGACAAGGCACACCAGTCTTGATATTGGTGGAATTTTCGGTCCTGCCCATATAGATGGAAATGTGAACAGGCCAGTGGAACCAATAAAAGATAAAGAATACCCAATCAAATAAAGTATAAGGGCTATGTGGACATGATAGTTTAATCTCCAATATATCTGATCCATATCTTACACTCTCCATTAGCACTACAGCTAACAACGCTTGGCTTTCTAAATACATTTACACCGTCTAGACTTATTATATTTGTTTCGTGAAGCTTCATTTTGGCCAAGGACTTTCCATTGTCAAACCAAGCGCTTTGGGATGAAGCTGCCACAATATCTTCATCGATCAGAGCAGCTGTGTTTATATTTTCATTTACATTTAGTAGCTTGACCTTTTGGATACGCTTATCTAACCAGATGGCCTGGTTTCTAAATACTACAATAAATCCCTCCTTAATACGTTTTATCTCTAAGGCCTGGCCTTTAAGTATCTCCATCATTTCTATGTTAAGTTCAAAGTCATATACATAAACCCTTTGTCTATCAGCAAACATAAAGTTATCCTCAGATATACAGCATATATGAAGGATCTCTCCACTAAGGACTTCTTCTCGTTCAAACACGCCTTCAAGACTCCATTTTCTCATCATTCCCCCGCTATCAAGGGAATGAATAGAGTCGAGGACTTCATAGCTAACTATTGGGGCTGTATGCCCTTTTAAAGTTCCAAAAACCTCTAAGCTCGTGGATTCCTTGATAATGCATCTTACCAGTAGAAGCTCATTTCCTCCAATCCCACATACTATTGTTATGATCCCTTCGCATTCTTTTATCTTCATTTCTATCACTTGCCTTTCGTCCGTTTCTACAACCGATTCGCTCTTTCCGGATAACAGGTTGATGGCTGTAATGGTCTTATTAGAAGATGCAATAAACAGAAGTTTATGGTCCCTTGCCACTACAGAGCATACAGTCGTGTGCTCATTAGGCATAAATGTCATCACCTCCTTTAAACCAAACTGCCTATCACTTGTCCCAAGTGCAGATTCAAATAGAGGGCTATTGTTGCCCTGGGCTGCAGACATAGAGGGACTAGGTGCACTACCGTTCCTTCCTTCATCTCTGAATTGTCTTGAAGGCATCTTAGTAGAAGGTGTATTCTGGTCTTCAAACCTAGGATATCTAGAGTAACCCTGGCTTGTCTTGTATCCAGGCGTGCCCATCCCTACCTTCCTTGGATCGTAGAACCCCGGAGTTGCATCTACCGGTGGTGATACATGCCCATACATCTCATACATCTTTCTCTGATCAAATTGCTGAGGCTGATAATACATAGGGTATTGTTTATAAGGATCCATCGATCCACCATATCCCATGCTGGTCGGGTCAACCCTTCCTATGCGCTGGTACCGTCTCTTTTCATTTTCTAGCTTCATCATTATCCCTTCTATTCTGTTCAGGTCCTGAGCATTTGATGACAGACCTGATCTAACTGCTGAAATATCATGGAATGCTGCATACCATTGGGCGAGTATAGGCATACCTTCTGTAGGTTTGAAGTCTCCCAGCCCAGCCTCACCGAAAAATATCTTTGCTGATCCCTCGTACTTCATCTTTAATAAGTAGTCATACACCAGCATGTTCAGTGCATCGTAAATGCCAGAGTCCTTCTTCTTGTAGGTATGATCCCCCATCACAACTTTGCAAGGGGTTTCCAAATTAAAAACTTTAGTCACGTTCAAGAGCCACTACCAGGTCATTGAGAAGTGTTGGCAGTATTCCTATAAACCTTTCTGTCACCAAGGATATAATCATCTGTCTTCTAGTATGTCCAAAACATCTATTAGCATGTAACCTGCATGAGCCATAAATATTTATTATATGAGTAGCCCTTACTTAGTCACTATAACAGAAAAATCATTCCCAACATCAAAGTCTATCACACTAGGGAAGTCGAACGGAATTTTTTTTGGTGAAAATAAGGTCTCTTCCTCGTGCCCCAGTGCACCATTGAATCCTGTTCCCCATGAATATAATTCGTTTCCAATCTTACATATGTTAAAGCTATTATAAGAACGGACTGCTTCCACCCCATCAAGCCCAAGCCTTACGGGTGATCTTATGCTTTCTGTTGATTGGATGCCGAGCTGTCCCTCCTTATTCCTGCCACACCCATATAGACTCCCGTCTCGGGTGATAAACAAGCTATGGTTTTCCCCTCCAACCGCCTGAACTATCCCATCCAGAGGCACCTTGTACTTATTAAAAGTGCTTTCGGCTTTGTCATGCCCCAACTGCCCATATAAGTTCGATCCCCAGCAATAGGCTTCTCCATCTGCATTCAGCGCTATCAAGTGGTTCAGGCCGCATCCGATCGATTTGAATCTATAATTTTGTAAACGCTTTCTAGGCGTCGTTACTGCGTCTGGTATAAGAGCTCTTAGCTTGTTTCTTTCAGATGTCCTTCTTCCAAGTTCTCCAAATTCGTTTGAGCCAAAGGTGAAAATTGCATCTTTCAGGTCAAGTGCTGCTATAAAGCTTTGGCCGGCACTCAAAGCTCTTATATTTTTGAGAGGAACCTTTATGGGGACGAAAGAAATGCTCTCTCTTGGGGTTAATCCAAAGGCACCGTTGGTCGATCTAAATGTTCCCCAGACGTATACATGCCCACTAGAAGTCAATGCTGCAGAGATGGAAGCGCCACAGTCCATATCCACAACCTTTTCTCTAAGACAAACTTTTTTGGGGGTAGATTCGTCACCATCTCTTCCTAACGCGCCTTCATCATTACATCCCCAAGAATATAACGTCCCATCAGAATCAAGTATCAATGTGTGTAATGACCCACATCTAACCTTGGCCGGAGACAATCCATCAAAGAAAGAAAGCCTTGTTGGAACATGAGTGCTTCCCTCGTCTTCTCCTAGTCCCAACTGGGATATGGCATTTGATCCGAAAACAAAGACGCCCATTCTAAGGACTCTATTTTTCAAAATTTATTCTGTCTAAGGTATAATTTTCTATTTTTCGAAGCCTTATGAAGCTCGAGTTTTCGGATAGTTTTAGGGATTTGGCATTTGTTTTGCGATACTTCAATCGAGATGCTAACCTAGAAAAGGTGGAAAGTGGACTGAAGCTTTTCAATGGAGATGAAAAACATGAAGGGTTGGATGATGTTCTAGGTGCTTTATACAAGATGTATGAGCAGGATTGTGACTATAAAAACATAAAGGAAGCAAAAAAATTAAGAGCAAATCCAGAGGTAAGAAAGGTAGAAGTGTCGATATCAAACCTAATATCGTTTTATGGTTTATATTGTCAAATGATCACGCAGGGAGTATTGAAGAATAAACTGTTTATTGATCAGATGGTAGAGAAGATTGCACCATGCATGAAACTTGATCCAGATTTTCAATTGCTGGACATACAAGTTGGAGAGATAGTAAATATTGGAGACGTTCAAGGTCTTGACAAGCTTTATTCCGAAGAGGTTGTTGGAAAGAAAAAGATGCAAATTCTGAGTGGGCTGAGAGGACATGTGAGGAAGGAAGGGTTACTAGGAAACAAGTTTCTTTTTGTTACAAATATGAAACCAGCCAAATTCAAAGGGCAAGTTTCCGAGGGAATGATTCTATGCGTGAAGGACAAAGATGGAAATATTGAGCCTATTGAGATATCAAAAGATATAATAAACGGGTCTAGATTAGAGCTAGAGGGGTTTGATACGATTCTTGAGGACTTTAGTCCTGGTAAAGTTGACATGAGGAAGAGCGGATATGCTCATGCTTTGGAATCATTCAAGGTTGTGGGACATTTCCTTACTTTTAAAGGTGTTAGGGTTACTTGTGGGGGGAAGCCCATCAAGACCAATACGTCGGATGGTCCGGTGAGCTAATTAAATCGATTTCAATAACAAGGATGAAAAGATAGTTTTCTTGCTTATAAGATAAATAGAATTTCTAGTCCGGGGTAGTAGATAACGATGGAATTGGTAAAAGGAACAGATTATATCTTTTGTGGATCTAGAAAAGATATTGAATGTACACTTCGGCTTCCCAGGCCAATTATAATTTTGACGCCCTATAAGAGCAGATGCTCTGCTTTGATATGCTGGAGGGATGGAAATGACATCATAATGACACCGAGGGATTTATCAAAAAACTTGGACAGGATGAATGGTGGGCATGTGGTTGTGGAGAACTGTGAACTAATGGAGGACTTTGGGTATTTACCTGATTTGATAGATTTGAGAGGCAAAAACATTTCATTTATTCTTTTGAATGCTCAAAAGGCTCCTCGGTTTGCCGAGAATCCTGTCCTTCTGTCAAACAGTAGGCATTTTATAAGGGCAAAGGGAGACGAGAGATATGCCGTAATATTTGCATTGCACAAGATTTACAAAAATATGTGGATTGTATGTAAGAGTGTAGAAAAGATGAATATGTTCTCAAAGATTTTTAAGTTAGACCTAACCGTCGTGAAACATGGAGATGACGTGAAGGGAAAGGGCGTTGTTGTTGTGATGGACGAACTTGTGAATATTGAGTGTGAGGAACTATTTTATGTTGGAGAGGAATGTAAAGGAATGAGACCCCTAGTGCTGGATATGAGCAAGATTGGAAAATTCTTGTATAGAATCAGGGATGTATGCAATATGCTTTCTCCGGCTGTTATCCAGGGGAAAAGGAGGCTTGATATCAATAGGCTCTGGAATATTGAAAAATAGAAATGGCTGCCTACTCAGTGAAATGGGCCGGAAGGAAACCCCTATATTCCATGGAGAACTCGCCGGACAATAAAGTCTTCGGCGAGAATATTATCGACGAGAAATTAGTGAGAAAACTGTGTTTTGGAGGGGTGAGAAGCGAATATAGATGTATTGCATGGAGGATAATCTTCCAAGTTATTGGACTGAGGAAACAATTGCACATGAATGAGATTGAGGCCAGACAGAGGAAATACATTTCGATGGCTACGAAAATGGGATGTTCTTGGGTGAAGGATGCAGATAGGTATTCTATGAAGGATCCTATGGGTAAAAACGGCCTTATGAAGCTGAATGGGATATATCATTACGGCAAGATTGGACTGCCTGAAAAAATAGCACACCAAATTGATCTTGACATAAAAAGGATAGATCCGAGATACAAAACTTATTCAGGGATAGACATATCATATATGTACTATCACATATTGTGGCTGATTGCGCGGAGAAGACCGCAGCTTGGATATGTGCAAGGGATGGCTGATATTTTGGTTCCGTTTGTTCTTGTTTTTTCGGATGAGAGCGTTGAGACAGCAGAGAGCAACGCCTATTTCTGCTATGCTCGTTTGTTGGATGAGATACAACACAATATAATAGATCTCCAGGCCGGAATGATTAAAGGGGTAGATCTTGTCTTGCAAACTGTGGATCCAGACTTCCACAAATTTCTGAAAGATATTGGCTTGGAAATACATATGTTTGCATTCCGATGGTTTAATTGTTTCTTTGCCCGTGAATTTAAGATTCCTATACTGCTGAAGGTTTTAGATACTGTTTTTGCTTCTGATAACATTAACGAGTCATTGCTGTACTTTGGAGTGGCTCTTCTGATGAGACTCAAGCCTGTCCTGATTGAAAACACCTTTTCTCACAACATTCTGCTTTTACAGAGTATATATCAAAGGGAATGGGAAGAGGCTGAAATAGAGCTAATTTTGTCGTCGGCAAAATTTTATAGAAAAGTAACTTCCAGACAATTGATTTGGTCTCGATTTTGGGATTGAGACCATTGAGAGGTGTAGTTGACACAACACTTTGATAGGATATGGCAGATTTGTTTTGTTTTTAGTTGACCCTTATGAGGATTTTCTTTCTTTTACTAGGAAAGGTGATGTCGGATGCATTTTCACTATTGCCTGTGTTCACCAAGGAAGATGTACCTCTGGATAGCACTTTTCTTGTGTATATCTACTATTCAAGGCCTAATGTTCACTGCCCCGCCTGTGAATCATTTAATCGAAATATTTCCAAGCTCCAGAAGTATATTCCTGTGAAGAAAATAAATTTCTTTGAGGACCCAAAAGTAGCATCGTGCTTCTATTCATTTATATTTCCATCTTTTGTAATCAGAGACAAGGGCCGTAGCTACCATCTAGATGTGGATGACTTTGAAGAGCTGGAAGAGATAGTAAGAAACAAAAGATGGACTCAATTTAAGCCTGTAAGGCGGTGGATGGACTTAGATTCGTATTTCATTAATCTATACTCTACTGCAAATTGTGCTTTCTTCAAGGTTATGCAGAAGTCATATGTGGTCTTGGATGTAATTCCTGGGTGGATTATAAACCTTGGGTTCAGTGCCATCATTGCATACATGGTTTACTCCATATGCACTATTTTCATGACACCTGTAGAGAAGAAAAAGAAGGAATAAATGTGTAGTATCAATAATGTTTTTATGCTGAGCTTTTTGGGATAATATTTTATGATGGGCCTTATACCCTAGATGGAGGAGGACCTTACAAAGATATTAAAAGGACCTGTGAAGGATCATTCTGAGTATTTGAGAAAGTTCATTTTGGCTTTCAAGAATGAGAGGAAGGAACTGGAGATAAGGCTGGGGAAAATAATTAGCAAGGAGGATGGAAGCAGAATGAGAGTTGATACAGTGGCACCTGTTGTGTTTAGAAGTATTCCTATGGACTATAGGTTTGAAAGTGCAGTTGACCTTAGTGATTTTAATATTCTTAAAAAGCAGTTTAGCACTCTCAAGAGTGAGGCTAAGAATGACGTAGTTATAATCAATGAGGATGGGAGGGAAACATATGAGGATGGAGTGCTAAAGAAGGTTGAAAAGAAAACAAGATCTCAGAAACTTGACATATTCATTCCTGGGAAGAAATATGATGTGAGACTTGTTCTGAGCGAAGAGAATGAAGGATTCAAGCGTGCCAGTAAAAAGAAGCCCATTGTGAAAAGAGTCAGAAGAAGGGAAACATATTTTATAGAGCCTTATGGATTTGACTTTACAGAGGCTATTCTTTCTGGAGATAAGGATGAGAAGGAGAAGAGAAAGTTTGAGATTGAAGTAGAGGTATTCAGCTCTGAGAAGTTGGTGTCAAATGACTTTGTTTCTCTGATATACAACTTCAATGTTGATCTTTGTACGCAATAAACATACCCAGGGTTCTATCTGATTGCATCTGACCATACCTGTATGGTAGATGGTAATAATGTAAGGATGGCTTTATTAGGTTGATGTAATATTCAGAAAGAAAAACTGAAAATTTTTGTACCCCAGATGGAGAGAAGAGAACTGACATACAAGATATGTTTGATAGGAGATGGGGGTGTTGGAAAAACAACGTATATAAATAGGGTACTTGATGGGAGATTTGAAAAGAATTACAATGCAACGGTTGGAGCAGTGAATCATCCTGTGACGTTTCTTGATGACCAGGGAAATGTGATAAAATTTAATGTTTGGGACACAGCGGGGCAAGAGAAGAAGGCAGTGTTGAAGGACGTATACTACATAGGTGCTAGCGGAGCCATCTTTTTCTTTGATGTAACATCTAGGATCACATGCCAGAACCTTGCACGGTGGGTCAAAGAGTTCCAGGCGGTTGTTGGAAACGAAGCACCTATAGTTATTTGTGCCAATAAGATCGACATAAAGAATAGGCAAAAGATAAGTAAAAAGCTGGTGATGGAGGTTCTTAAGGGAAAGAACTACGAGTACTTTGAGATCAGTGCCAAGACGGCGCACAACTTTGGACTCCCATTTTTACATCTAGCTCGGATTTTCACTGGGAGACCAGACCTTATATTCGTATCTAATGTGAACCTTGAGCCGACTGATGTCAATTATGATTATCATAGTCCTGAGGAAACTAAATATATTGATTATATGGAGCAGGCGGCGAAGATGGCACCCGAGGAGTAAGATTAAAGTAATACATCTTATATTTTGTTTTCAGTAAATTTGGGTGTGAGTGTTAATTCTGTCCTTGAAGGAGCCCCAAAATGGAGAGGAAACTTCCGACGGTTGTTACTATTGGAGGAAGAAGATATGTTAAGAATAATCTTAATAAGGGGGCTGGGGATGGAAAGGTGAGATTGAAGGAGGCAATCAAATCCCTTGGAAGGTTGGTCCATAAGTCTCAGATATCTTATTGCAGTATTAATACTAAGGAAAGACTACAAATCTATAGACTAGACGATTCCAAAGTTATTTTAAACAAGAAAAATGGTGTTGTTGGGTTTATTGTTACTGGAAAGGCACAGAACATTGACAAGGGCATATATCGGGAGCCATCAAATGTGGTGAATAGCAATGTAGAAGCCTCTGGGGATGGCGCAGCCGAGGAGAGGGAGAAGTCTTAAGGCTCTTCTTTATTGACTAATTAAATCCTTTTAAAAGCTCCTGGATTAACGGGTGGATCAGGCTGAAGACTGCTCTGGATGTTCTTTGATAGCCCAAATGTTCAGAAGATTAGACGATGAAACGAATTGGGCATAGCATGGGTTGAAGCGGGCTTTCATGTTATCAAATCCAGGTGTCTTAAATGCATGTATCTTTCTCTTAGTTCTAAGATGATAGACAAGTATTGAACTACTTTCACAGCAAAGAAAGAATTTTGAGTCTGGGGTGATGCATCCGCTTCCTCCTCTTTCCAAATTTATTGAATTCCTTATTGTACCATCTGAGCTGAGAAAGAGATGACTTTTTTCTTCAGATGCTATTATAAAACTTCCGTCCGGAGAGTAGTATATTTCTTTGTATCTTTTTTCTGGAAGTGACGAAGTACTTTTTGGCCCTTTTGTGTTTCTTTTATCATAAATCTTGAGTAGGGTGCCATTGATTAGTATTGCATAATCATTTGACAACGACAGGCAGCTTATGGAGTTGGGTGCATTAATTCTATATACAGGGTTTTTCTTTCTTGTATCCCAGTAGTTGGTGGAGTCGTAGGATGAGGATAGAACTGTATCTTCCCCTGGACATACAGAAAGTGCATTTATTTGGCTCTTATGGCCAGAAAAGGTGGAGACATACCTATTGTCAAAAACAGATAAAAGGTGTAGTGAGTTGGATGCAGAATGAATGATTGCATTAGGATACATGAATTTGTACTTTTGTATGCTTGGAACATGAATAATATTCTGAATATTCCCTGATATCGATGAGTATAGTCTCAATACATTGCCTTGTGTACTACTTAGCACAAGTCCGTCTGTTGAATACTCTACCTCTTCTGGAGAAATGCTCAATCCTAAAGGCTTTGAGCGCTTAAACTCGGAAAATGCTTCGTCGGTAAGAATCATTACACACAAAGAGGGATAGAAAAAGGAGACTAAAAACGGCCGAGAGTCTTAGAACTTGAGTAAAGCCAGAGCATAATGTTGTGAAATTTAATTTTAAAATACAATACTGTTCTGATTTCGATTAAGATAAGTTATATGCCCGCAGTATACTAGCAGTTCTTTTACTTCTTGGCCTGGATTTCTTAGATGCCTCGTCATTGAAAGTTTTGAAGAGTTCGTTCCAAGTTTTCTGCTCGATCTTCGCCTCCAACTGGGATAGGATCTCTGAGAGCTTTCGAGCCTCAAAAACCTCTAATAAGTTTATCAGTAGTTTGCACTTCTCATTGGTCCCAAACGATCGTGTTATTGAAACTATGAACTCCGTGATAAATACGGGATTCCATGTAAAAATAAGCCCAGAGATTATCTTGATTCTTTTGTTGTACCTGTCTTTGTCTTCTTCGGATTTCCTAAAGCTTAGAACCTTGATATCTTCGACTAGCATCTTCTTGGAGAAGATTATTATAGACTTCAATGTCCAATCCTTGACAATCCACTTCACAACAATTATGAAGTCTGATGTCTTGTAGTTATCAACATACTTCTTCATATTGTATGCAACTATACGTGCATTGTCTTCGTTTCTTATCCACTCCCCAAAGTTTGCATCATAAGTATCATCCATGTAGGAGATAGACTTCTCTATTTTCTCTAGGCATAACCCCATGCTCTTACTCCTAAGCGCTTCTTTTTATAGGAAAAGGTTCTCCTTTAAATTACTAAATAATAGAGCAAATCAATGTTTATAATTAATTAAGATATAGGTGACGCCAAATCTTTATAAAAAAGCTCACAAAGAGATTGTTCTTCAATGTAACACACTTTAAAAATGATGAGAATTCCTTGTACTTTCCATAACCTCCTTTTGTTAAATAGGGGAAATAAACAGGGACGGAGAAGAATAAATTTTACTTATTTGTCTTTTGCAAATCATACATAGGACAGAGGGCTTTATGAGCTCAAGTCATTGATACCTGATGGGAAATTAACATTAAACATATCAATCAATATTCCTTTGATATCTCCGATCGGGAGATAGTATTAATTATTTCACAAAACTTTACCTTAAATAAACATTATTTGGTGTAATATGATGAGGTAAATATTCACTTTATGATCTTCTCATATAGTGATTTTTGAAACATCTATTTCATACAGAAAGTCAGAGTGTAACCATAGTCTTCTTCTATAGGAATCATAGGCGATTGCTTTGGGTGTAAAACACAGCTTTGTAAGCATCTTATGGGTGACAGAGCAATATAACTCCACGCTGTCCGATAGTAGAAGTATAAATAGAGTTCCAAAGACTTTGAATCCTTGGTAGTTGCTTTTTTTCTTTATCGGTCTGAGTACCTCTTTTCCATAAACAACCATCTCGTAGCTGTTCTCGAGAACCAGAAGGTCAAGCCCATTAGAAACTACAGAAACAAACTTCAAATGGCTTAGAAATTCAATAGACTTTATCAGCACATTCTCTCTGTTCAGCTTCCAATTCTGAATCATGCATAAATGTGTCTCAACTAGAACATATATGTCTGATCCAACTTCAGCAAAGTCTATTATTTTACTGGGCATAGTTACGATATGATTAGGCTGAAGTGTCGAGGAATCGAGAAAGAATATAACACATCCATGGGAAAAAATTGCATTGCTGTTGACATGCATCTTTTCTATCCCCCATCTAGCCTTTGTAAGCATAGGACTATCTATCTTGAAGTAATAATATCCATGCTTCTCAATTTGAAGAAACACAACATCCTTGAACTTAAATATCTCCCTCACCTCATTTGAGGGGAGACTTACATCTTCTCTTATTAATCCTTTCATGTTCAATATGTAAAGAGTGCTTCCGACACACATAAACAAATCGCATTCTATGAATTCTATGTGCAAAATATCACTGCTGAATAGGGCAGTTCTAATCATGTACCCCATTTTTGGAATGATTATGATGTTGAATTGAAGGTAAAACATGTTTGAGTTGTGGAAAAAGACTCAGGATGTCTGAGTATGACATTACAGGGCTCTAGAGTTTTGAAGATTTATTTCTCCCCTTGTGAGTATGAAAACTTCAACACCTGCTTCTCTACCACTTCCAGTACTTCACAGGTCTCCTTTATCTGGTCTTCGATCAATTTTCTTTTATATTTGTCGTCATCCCCGCTCATGGCTGCAAGTTTTCCTCTCAAAATAGCCAGCTCATCCTCGTAGGCCTTTCTTTCTTTATTGAGTCTTTGGAGAGCATTTTCTGCTACAGAGTGTTTCATCTCTACCATTAACGGGTGTAGTATTTAAAAATTTATCTCCTCTGAATTTCCTGCACATACGATCTCAAGGCCTATTGTATTTGATATCCATCATGTGCAGACGGTAATTTAATCCTACACTCGTACCAAAATAGAATGTTTCAGAGTCTGATAATATAGTTAAGCCTTCTCTGCGAGATTCAAAAATACACCTGCATATGCCCTTATGATAAAAAAGATCATTCACAGACCAAAGAAGCCGCTTTTTGTGTTTAGAAGAGAGGAGTCTTTGCCCTATGGGCCTAGGGTAAAGAGCGCTCCGCCAATTGAAATAAACTTTGAGTCGCCCTCAAAAGTCGAGTCCAAGTCTGTGGTAAGGTTTACAAGACCCGATGGAACACCTATAAGAGAAGAGGATTTAATAGATTCTACAGATAGCGAGGTACTAACCGAAAGCTCAATAGATACAGAAGAGGGGGATAAAAACATCTCTTTGAAAGAAGATACAGTTGATGTTCATAAGGAGACTAAGGCAGAATATAAGGATGAAAGACCTATCCAAAAGCAAGCAGTTCCTAGTCTTGAGAGCAGAGCATTGATGTTGGACAACCTTTTGAAGAAATTTTCCCCGGAAAAGGTTGCTGAGAATAGAGGTCCGTGCTATAAAGTTAGTGAAATTTTTAGTATAAAGGAACGGCAGCCTATTCCTCTCGAACTAAAGCTTAAAATTAAGAAGGAAGTCAAGGGAGTGTACAGGCCGGATAGCAGCAGAAAGGACACATGCATTGAGCAGGCAAGGCTGGAATTCAACAGGCTCACAGCTAAAAATGTAGGTTTTGTCATAAAGAATCTTAAGGGCATTCGGGTTGGAACCATTGAGGAGATGAAGGAGATAGCAAATATCCTGTTTGATAAGGCAATTTCCGAACCTACATTTGTAAAGTATTATGCATTGGTTGTTCTTGACCTAAAGAAGGTGTGGCAGTCTGAAGAAGAAAAGACTAGAGATATAAACCAGACTGTATTCTTTGGGACACTTCTTACCTTAACACTAAAGACATTCGAGAACAAGGAGAAATGGGGAGATGAGTATGAAAGGAAAAAGGAGATGACGTTTAAAGAAAGAATGGCTTATGAAGAAAAACTTGAAGAAGCAGAGACAGAAAGATACATAAAGAAAAGAAGAACACTTGGGACAGTTGATTTTCTATCGTCACTATATTCTTTAAATGTAATAAGTTATGTGCATATGAATGCTTGTATAAACACATTAATGAGGTCCTCTGATTCAGAGAGCATCGAGGTGTTATGCTATCTAATTGAAAACATAGGTGAAAAGTTAGTTGTCAGTGGAAAAGAACACATCATATCGATGATATGCTCTAGACTTGTGCAAAAGAAAGACAACTATGCGAACAGAATCAGATACATGATAGAAAATCTTCTTGAAAAGAAAAACTCTTGGAAGCCAAAAGAAATGAAGGCTCGAAACGTTTTTTCTTGCTTGGAAGTTGAAGACGACTATGGAAATCCACAGAATCCTGAAGAATCACACAAGGAAAATGTGCTTACATTTTTGTCATCGTTGTCAGAAGAATTATCTATAGCATATGAAGATGATGACAAGAAGGTTCTTTCGGACAATTTGCGGGTTGGAGAAACGAAATTTGGTGCTGTCCCATTCTATTTATCATATTTCCAAGAAGCGATATCAAACCACAAGATCTCAGATCTGTTTTTTGATTTTTTCATTTCGTTTAGGAGTGCAGCAAATGTCACCGAAGATCAGTTGAAAGAAACACTTATAAGCCTTAAAAACGAATTAGAGATATTGAAAATTGACTTCCCTATATCTCCTAAGAAGTATGCAGAGCTTATAACAAAGCTGAGAGTATCCAAGATAATATCCCAAGAGTTGTTTGAAGAGCTCAAAAATGAGGACTATGATACAAGAATTGGGGATCTAATCCTTAAGTGGTACAAATCAGACAGGGATCGAGAAAAGGCACTTACTATCTTCCCAAGTGAAACGATAGAGAATCTTATTATGAAATAAAACATGGTATTTCATTTAATTTCGGGAGTATCTTGCTTTTAACACCCATACTACTTTCTTTGGTATTTCAGAATTGAGTTGTAATGGTTTAAAGCTAGGGATAGCAAGGAAAGCTGCCTTCCAACTTCCTTCCCGAACAAATGCTTGTTTAGGATTTCCACAACCTTTTCTCTTTTGATAGAATCAGCAATTTCAAGAAATCTGGCGTCATTTATATCTTCGTATCCTATCAGAGTAAATAGCTTGTCATTTTCATTTTCATCATTTATAAATGTCCTTGCAAATTCTATAGCTTCTATATGTTTTCTTGCTCGTAGAAAATCAACAAAAACTAGCTTTGACAAAGTCTCTTTTACCGAAGCTTCATTCTCAATTCCTAGGTCAAATAGTTTTAAGTCTTCGCATATTTTAAAAGCATCATTTGTACACTTCTTCTCTATGAGAGATAAAATCCTTTTTCTTGTAGAGATTGATGAATAGAGCTCTTTATCGTTTTCTGGATCATCATTATCCTTTCGATACCTTCTATTCCATAGTATCAGTGCCTTATCTGCACAAACAAATCTCATGTGATCAGCTATTATCCTCCTGGCCAAAGACTCAATATCCTCTCTCGAGCGATCTAGACCTTGCTCTGCCATACCTCTTCCCGGGGCAGAACAAGGTCTACCCAAATGTTCGGCTTCAACAAACAAAACTCAAAACCCGTCAAGATTTCATTGGCAAGTGAGCTTACTTATATCAGACCTGAAGACAAACCTAGTTTATGGACAGCACTATGTAGCTAAATAACACTAATATCATAAACTTGATAATTCTTCGCGATGCTTTTTCAAATGAAGCCATGCCTCCTTGGAAATCACAAGATTTCTACATTATTTTAAGGAGATTCAACCAATGAATCTGCCTAATGGGGTAAGGAGACTTCATTCTACATCATTGACTCCTACAATTCTGTCCAATGTGCTTGTTTAAGCATAGGAAAAGAATAAATATTTAAGAGATGACAGACTCACCCTTATTCCTCTTATGCCAGCAAATATAAACTGTAAGAAGAAATGGCATCCGAGCAGATACGAGACACAGATAAGGGTCAGGGAGGCCGAAAAGGCTATAGAAAAAAGTAAGATTCAAGAAGATACAAGAAGAGAGCTTGGAAGAAGAGAAGTACTTGAATCAGAAATACATGGCGAGTACACTGAAAGAATGCAATGGATGTTGTAGCCCAAGCCAACAACAACCTTTACAGGGTTATTGGTGTTATAGAGTTGTTTACATGTGTAGGGATGATGAAGAACTAATAAAATTTTGTTATAAATATATTCTTTTGGCAAGGGGGTAAGATGAGGACAGAAACCGGCGGTGGATCGAAGAAAACCTTCAAGACGATGAAGTTGGGGTTCCTAGGACTTGTYGGGATGGTTGTTGCGTACTATGTGCTTCTATTTATCTTTGGGATCAAGTACTTGGATCCTCAGTATTATGGGAGCTACTTCTATGCTTGGAGAGTGAACTTTGCAGACAAGCTGATGACGCATGGAAGATACAARCTCATCAAGAAGAACGAGCACCCGGACACTGAGGACAGGAAGAGGTTTTATAGGATTTCGCAGGATGAGTCTGGGCCGTATCTGATACGATTTGACMGACCAGAGCAYTTTCCCCGTGGGCATGAGCATCAGTTCACGCTGAACTTCCCTGGATACGAAGACTTTCTGAAGATCCGGGAGAGGTTTATTGTTGAGACGGAGGGCCTGGAAGAGGACATGAATCTGAGCCACTCTGATCTGATGGAGCGAATGAAGAAGAAGAAGGAGGGAGGAGGAATGTTTTTTGCAGACTACCGTGGGAAGTCCATCAGTGAGATGCAGAAGATATTGTTTCCAAACAACAACTCCGAGGGGAATCCATGGTTCACTGTAAGCAACATACTTATCAAGACCATATCGAGTATTATGTCCAGCGACGAGGAGAAGAGAAAGGGATATTTGTTTGATGGAGAAAAGATTGGAGACGACCTGATGAAGAATATCAGAGATGCGCTTGAGGCGCTTGATGAGAGTGCTGGAGATGGAGATGTTCTACTTTCTGAGAAGATATCTGATTCTGACATCAACAAGTTCTTTATCAACAACGGCAAGGTGTCTGCAACACCGTATGAAACGTTTGCTTACTCAAGAGCATACTATCTGTTCAATTTCTTGACTGCAGGAATTGAGTTCAAGTCCCAAAAGCTTGCGGAGCTGAGGAGCGAGTCTTCTTCTGATGACAACGAGTTCCGGGAGGCACGAATGGACTACACAGCCAACCTGTTTGCCAGAATATTCTCCAGCATATATCCTAACCAGCACAGAAAGGATGTCAGCAGTATTGGGACCCTTGAAAAGATAAGGAACTACTACAGCCCAAAGATGGTTGTTGATGAGAAGAAGGAGGTAGATGAGGCAGACCTTGAGCTCATTCAGAAGAGCTTCTCAAATCCATTAAGAAAAGAATGCAATGGATGTTGTAGCCCAAGCCAACAACAACCTTTACAGGGTTATTGGTGTTATAGAGTTGTTTACATGTGTAGGGATGATGAAGAACTAATAAAATTTTGTTATAAATATATTCTTTTGGCAAGGGGGTAAGATGAGGACAGAAACCGGCGGTGGATCGAAGAAAACCTTCAAGACGATGAAGTTGGGGTTCCTAGGACTTGTYGGGATGGTTGTTGCGTACTATGTGCTTCTATTTATCTTTGGGATCAAGTACTTGGATCCTCAGTATTATGGGAGCTACTTCTATGCTTGGAGAGTGAACTTTGCAGACAAGCTGATGACGCATGGAAGATACAARCTCATCAAGAAGAACGAGCACCCGGACACTGAGGACAGGAAGAGGTTTTATAGGATTTCGCAGGATGAGTCTGGGCCGTATCTGATACGATTTGACMGACCAGAGCAYTTTCCCCGTGGGCATGAGCATCAGTTCACGCTGAACTTCCCTGGATACGAAGACTTTCTGAAGATCCGGGAGAGGTTTATTGTTGAGACGGAGGGCCTGGAAGAGGACATGAATCTGAGCCACTCTGATCTGATGGAGCGAATGAAGAAGAAGAAGGAGGGAGGAGGAATGTTTTTTGCAGACTACCGTGGGAAGTCCATCAGTGAGATGCAGAAGATATTGTTTCCAAACAACAACTCCGAGGGGAATCCATGGTTCACTGTAAGCAACATACTTATCAAGACCATATCGAGTATTATGTCCAGCGACGAGGAGAAGAGAAAGGGATATTTGTTTGATGGAGAAAAGATTGGAGACGACCTGATGAAGAATATCAGAGATGCGCTTGAGGCGCTTGATGAGAGTGCTGGAGATGGAGATGTTCTACTTTCTGAGAAGATATCTGATTCTGACATCAACAAGTTCTTTATCAACAACGGCAAGGTGTCTGCAACACCGTATGAAACGTTTGCTTACTCAAGAGCATACTATCTGTTCAATTTCTTGACTGCAGGAATTGAGTTCAAGTCCCAAAAGCTTGCGGAGCTGAGGAGCGAGTCTTCTTCTGATGACAACGAGTTCCGGGAGGCACGAATGGACTACACAGCCAACCTGTTTGCCAGAATATTCTCCAGCATATATCCTAACCAGCACAGAAAGGATGTCAGCAGTATTGGGACCCTTGAAAAGATAAGGAACTACTACAGCCCAAAGATGGTTGTTGATGAGAAGAAGGAGGTAGATGAGGCAGACCTTGAGCTCATTCAGAAGAGCTTCTCAAATCCATTAAGAGTTCCTGCATGATCATAATAAAAGAGAATTTTATTAATTTCTTTTAAGTTTGTTAATCCAAGTACCCACTACTTTTTCATGGACTCAGAAAAATACAAGAAATCAATAGAAAGTATTGAATTACTATTGAAATCACTTGAAGGAGTGCTAGATGGGATAAAGAGAAGAGCCGTTGACCCTAAGGACATCAACAACATAAGGGAGAGCCTCCTTACAATAAAGACCAATGCAAGGGAGTGTTTGTAGAGATACATAAAATATTCTTATCTTTAAACAGGATACCTAATGGTAGACCATATACATAGGAAATTCAATAAATCATTTATTCTGCTATATGTTGGGAATTATTGCATAAAAATTGATTCCTTTTCTTATCTATTTCTAAAGGGTTTTGTACCTTTTTACATAGAAATATACAAATTTTATTGTTTTTTTTTGGCAATATACATAGAGAACAGATGGTACGCCCTGATGATTTTTGATGCAACATTAGAGTCATTTGAAGAAGCCTCCCTGAGAGTTCAGAAAACATTAACATCACTGAAGGAACTGATATACAAAGCGGACGTCTGTAAAGAAAAGATCCCGAAAGATATCTCCTTCCCAAAAATGGACTTTGATATCAATAAGTATTTGACAGGTATATGCTCTGTTGAGGATGAAATAGAAAGGGAACTCAAGGAGCTTGTCGTGTTTTTGGACATCCAAAATGAAGAGGTAGAAAAGGATGTAGCATACTACAAGGAAATGGTGTCTAGGGCAGGAATAAGAACCAAACTGGAGAATATTTCTTATTTGGTAAATAAGAAGATGTATTTAGATGAAGGAAAAGGACGAGAATAGTTGCTGTGCGAATTAATAGAAAAATTATCATTGTCCTGAGCCATTTATACCGACACTTTGTTTGTTAACAATACCATATTTTCTTTAAATTGTGTAATTCAACCATTGAGATAAATTACAATCAGAAGTCGCGAGGGGATCAAAATTAATAATATTGTTTACTAAAGGTTTCTCAGATTGCCAGATGTTTTCTTTATACTTGTAGAATAATTCTTAAAGGTTTCTAAAAATACAAATATTGTAATTCCACAGATAATTGCAGCAGAAAGTAGTATGAAAATAAGGATAGCCAACCTCCATTTTCTAGTAGAATCCTCATACTTTCTAGATGGGAGACATACTTCTTTGAGTGACTTAGCAAGAGTAGCGAAAAAAGAGGTAATTGCAAAGTAGAGTTGATACTTAGTCCCCCCACACAGAAGCCCCACGCCTAATGGAATATGTAATAACACTAATAAACTAAGAAGTATGTCAATACCAGTATCCGTGAAAAAGAATTTACAAGGCTTAAGATCACAGGAGGTGGATAACAGATAGGGAGGTAAAACCAATATGGAGGGAATCACCATGGAAAAAATATTAGGATCTTCGTTCGCCCATTCGTAGATAGCCATGATTAAAAGAACAGAAGTAATAGCGAGTGTAAGAAAAAGGCCATTAAGAATAAAGTAGAGTAAAGACCTATATTGGGATTTCCTAGAATTAAGAAATAGGTCAGAGTATTTCTTTGCTGAGTATGAACAGGGAAAAAAATTGTGATGAGCCTAAGGAGTAGATTATTCTTAATGGTTTTTTTTCCCGCCAAAAGATAAACAACTATAGGAAGCACAATCGATATTGGTGTGGAAAAGCAATATAAGACTGTTTTCCAATATATTCCTACTCGGTCCTTGTTCTTCAGTAAATCATCAGTTGTACATGCTTCTGGAATATCTGGATTCATACGGTGATAATAGAAATAAAAGGGGTGGGGCATAAATTGAAGTTAATTTATTACAAATAAGGGGTAGAAGATGTGAGGAAAAGATTTATTAAGTGATAGTTTCTAGGAGTCGATAGTTTGAAGAAGTGGTTATATATTATTATATTAAGGATTGAAATGCCATAATGGCCTTCATAACTTTTTTGTACCGATTGACTATTGAAATAATACTATAATCGAGCATTATATCAACCCACGATCACAACCTTTTCCCATCAAGTTGGTTAAATGTGGAAATAATATATAAATAGGTTTTGATAATAGTTTATGGATATATTCGAATATATTATCACCATTGTACAATAGACTTAAAAGATAGTAGCAATATTTTCGTAAGCAGGAGTAATCAGAATGATAAAGATCATCTAAAAGACTTAATGCAAAGTTTCTTAGAGATTTCAATCTCTTTCCACTAACCCTAACTTAAAAACTCAGAAGAAATTTTATCTTAGGAAAGGGCAAAAAGAATATTGAATTATTATACCTCTCTGAAAAAACTAGCGTTGGATTTCAAGCGCATATCTTAAAACTGTTTGTGTTTACTACAGAGCGATCTTAAGAGCTCATTTTCGGATGTTTTAAAATGCATTTTTAAGAAAGTATGATAAAGTGTCTAAAATCTTTCTTTTCTGATCATTTCAAAAAGTCGCAATAACTTTCTTAGTTTCTAGCAATGAAGATCTTAGAAACAAATTGTTCCTTCATAGTAAAATACTATGATTATTGTCGGAGACCTACGTCTTGTGTTTTTACTGTCTTGAACATCTAGATTATTCTTTTGAGTACTACTAGTCAGGGGGGTAGAACACTGGGAAAGTTATGGAATGGATCATTGTACTCATTGCTGTTGGCAGGGCAGTGCCATATCTATTTTAGATGATTCAAAAGAGTCTCTAGAGTGAAAGAGATGAGAAGGGATGTATAGTAACTATAAGTATGAATCCATAACTGGTTTAGTTAAGACAGAGATAATAAGTGGTACTATTACATATTGTTCAATAACATCATTAATAATGTTGTAATGTTATGGATGTTTCATCTTTGGTCGGGTAGAATGTGGTGGGTTGAGATGGAAATGGTGATGTCTAGGAACACAAAAAAGATGTTGTACCCTCTTATTGAAGAGATGGGGTATGTATGTGTA